>NW_007251765.1:676432-678501 GCF_000164805.1 Carlito syrichta
TACCACACCCGGCTAATTTTTTTATTTATTGTAGAGATGAGGTCTCACCAAGTTTCCCAGGCAGGTCTCAAACTCGCAGGATCAGGCAATCCACTCACCTCAACCTCCCAAGGCACAGTATTACAGGCTAAGCCACCGAGCCCGGCTTGATTGCAAAATTTTAAACAAAAACATCTACACTAAAAAGTATAACGGGTATAACAGGAATGCACATCAGTTCATGACACTGTCAACATATTATGCAAAGAACATCACTCAGCAGTTGTGATCAACTAAAGCAAAATCATGATCTGACTGCAAAGAGCAGCGTAAGCATAATTCCTTTTAAGAATAAAATAGGAAAAACTTCAAAATACATTTTCTAAAATTAAAGCACAAAATAGGGCTTGACTAAAAACTCTTTTTTTAAGAAATAATTCAATATGAATTTATTTTCTAGAGTATATTTGCTACATCATTTTAAATGCAGGTCTAAGCCAGGCACAGTGGCTCACACCTGTAATCTCAGCACTTTGGGAGGCTGAGGCAACAGGATCACTTGAGTACAGAAGTTCAAGACAAGCCTGGGCAACGTAATAAGACCTTGTCTCCATTAAAAAAAAAACACAATGATTAGCGTCTGTGGTTCCAGCTACTTGGAAGGCAGAGGCGGAAGGATCGCCTGAGCCCAGCAGATCGAGGCTGCAGTGGCCGGGAGCAGCCACTGCACTCCAGTCTGGGCAACAGAGTGAGACTCTGACAAAAAAAAACAAACAGCAGGTCTATATTCAACAATATGTTCTACTACTCCAAATTTTAGGACTATATTAGTGATACAAAATAAGGTATATTTGTTCTTTGAAAATGCTTTACCTATTGCCTGCATCAGTTAGAGAGGTAATATGATACAGGAAGGAAATATTTAAGTTAAAAAAATAATAAGAGAAGGAGATCATTTTATTTATATCTATTTAGTCAAGGGATAGGAACAGGCTTTTGTCTTCTTCACAGAAATTTTAGCTCATAGCAAATCATTCAAACGGGAAATAAATGTACTAAGTACCTTTGGTGCTTCGAGTATTAAAGATGAATTTATATCATGAATTATTCTTGGAAATTCAGTCTTGCTTTCATTATTACTTGAATGTAAAACATAACAACTTTCTTCTTCTTTATCATCTTCCTAAAAATATAAACCACTTTTATAATTGAGAAAAGATCTTAGTTTCCAACTCTTTAGATTCTCATCTTTCTATTAAGATTCCCATCTTTCAATTATACAGCACAAAATTTATTCAAATTGTTCATCAGAACAAACTTTCAAAAAGAAAGTCATATTCAGGTCAGAGCTCCTCAAGTTTTAACATAAATTTTTTTTCCTTGAAGAAAAATCCCTTTCCCAGAATAGACCTTGTATATAAAGCAATCTCTGTACCAGGAATAGATTTAAGCACTTTAAATATATACAATATGTTAATTAATATATGATTATAGACTTTAATAAGTAGGTTCTCTTAATAACCTAATTTCAGCAAAGAGTAAAAGGGGCACAGTGCTTTTCCCAGCATAACATGAGGAGTCAATTACGTATCCAAAATGTGAACCC
Organism: Carlito syrichta; assembly: GCF_000164805.1. Lineage (NCBI taxonomy): Eukaryota > Metazoa > Chordata > Mammalia > Primates > Tarsiidae > Carlito > Carlito syrichta. Next base: position 678,018 of record NW_007251765.1, read on the forward strand.
TGGCTGTGTGGCTCCATTGTCTGTGGTGGCCACGTGATCCCACCTTACATGTGATCCCACCTTACAGATGAGCAAAGTGGAGACTGGGAGACTGAATAACTGGCCCAGGACGACACAGCATTACCAACCACAGAACTCAGCAAAAACCTGCAGCTGTCTGGCTCAAGACAGTTCTTTCCGTTAGTTCTGAAGACACAATGCTGTTTTAAAAGTCATTGTATTCCTTCTCTGGGTCTGATATTCTTGAGGCATATTTGTAAAAAAGTCACATTCGTAGTCAAGCTATAACATGAAATACATTAGGTAGATATAGAATAGAAACTATACCTACATACATATAAGACAAAAAGAATTCATTCTCATAGCTGTTAAATAGTCACAGTCTTTCTGCCCCAACCTGACTTTGGATCTCTTATTCACATTCTCTAACCCAGTTCTACAGTGGATGGAATAAATGCTCAGTCAACCTTAGTTGGTTAGATAA
>NW_007251765.1:678521-699094 GCF_000164805.1 Carlito syrichta
AGGGAAAGGGAGGGAGGGAGAGACACCTCAGAGAAGATTCATGCCTGGTTCCTTGAATCCCTATTCATATCTCATGTCCAGCTTTGCCAAAAGAACCCAGGTGTTTAGGGAGGGTTACTTAGTGGTGAAAAGTAAAAATTAAAAAAGTCTTGAAATTGACCTTTCTTGCAATCCTTCTACTGGCCTCCGGCTCCCAAGTATTCTGGCAGCCTTGGACTTACCGAGGGAAGCCTGGGCAAGGTTCCACTCCACAATTATTATGTCTAAAACACTCTCAGAGTAATGCTCCAGGATCCCTCCACCAGAAATAGTATAAGAATCCACACTCAATTGGTATTAAGTCCCATTTGTTTTTACACTTCCTAAGACTTCCTAAAACTTCAAGGTAAAGATTGTAGTGCTTAAGTGTTACAGAGCATAGATAGTTTGGGACGCCTCCATGCAGCCACACTCCTCTGGCAAATAATCATCAGAGAAAGTCTAGACCAAGTTCCTACAACAACCTAAAATGCAAGTACTAACAAGATGAGGTCGAATAAAAATATTAATAATTTTCCCCTCCTTGAATCAAGCACCTCACAGTACATCTGTTGTCTATAGCAACACCCACGTCGAATACACAAAAAGTCAAGAACTTAATTTAGCTATGTGCTATATTCCATTTTGAAACATTTAAAAGTCTGGGGCTGGGTGTGGTGGCTCACGCCTATAATCCCAGCACTTTGGGAAGCCGAGGTGAGAGGATTGTCTGAGCCCACTGGTTCAAGACCGGCCTGGACAACTTGGCAAGACTTCATCTCTACAATAAGTTAAAAAAAAAAAAAGTAGCTGGGCATGGTGGCTCGTGTCTGTAGTTTCAGTTACTTGGAAGGCTGAGGTGGAAAGATCACCTGAACCCAGAGGTTCAAGGCTGCGGTGACCAAAAGCGTGTCACTGCACTCCAGCCTGAGCGACGGAGACTTCAACTCAAAAAAATAAAGTGTCTGGTAGATATAAAACATAGGCATTTTTCTGATTAATATATGAAGAATGAAAAAGTAATACATGAAGGCCACATTGTGGTTTTCCAATGCAAAAATACCATTTAATACACAAATCTATCTATATATGTATAGATCTATCTATATCTACCCATCCATTTATGTGTGCATGAAAACTTATAGTATGTTATTCAAGTGTTATGTTAAAATGTCATAGAATAAAAGAAATTTAGAGTTAAGAATTACCTTGAGTTCTCTAGTCTTTTCCAATCTCTTCAGAAATGAAAGAACGGGGTCAGAGAAGGAAAGTGGCTTGCCTATTGATCAAATTACTAATACAGTGTTCCCCAAGTGCAAAATTCTGCATTAGAATGACATACATGACTCATTTAAGAGATGGATTCATAAGCAGCATATTAGACATCTTTAGGCGTGGAATCTGGGGCACTGTATTTTAACCATCTCCCAGGTGATTCTTATTAATATATATGTTACATGTCTTTAAGCTTGAAACTCACTGGACTGACTCTTAGCAAAGCTAGAAACAGAGCCCAGCCCAGGTTTTGTGAAATTCAGAACAATAATCTATTATCCCCATGCTACCTATTTCAGATGAGCTGCTTACAAACCAAACAAGTCACAACATAATAAGATAGAAATATAGAGCACTGCAACTAACAGCACAGGACATGAAGGTGCCCTGCTGAGTTCAAGTTACAACTCTGCCCCTTACTAGTTATATGACCTTGAATAAGTTACTCAATTCTGTGTTTGCTTGATTCATCTGCACTGAAGGTCACAAGAGGACTACCTCCAAGAGTTGCTGTGAGGATTAAATTAGCTAATATACGTAAAAGGCTTAAAGGAACGACACTCAGTAAGCACTCAATAATATTTTATAACTGGTTGAAGATTATTATCACAAGTATATATATATATATATATATATATTTACATTGGAGACCTCAAAAACACCCTAGCAGGAATGTACCTTCAGTAATAAATAGTAACCTAATCTAACCTAATGAAACAATAGGACAGGCTGGACATGGTGGCTTGGCCTGTCATCCCAGCACTTTGGGAGGCCGAGGTGAGAGGATTGCCTGAGCCTGGGGAGTTCAAGACTAGCCTGGGCAACTTGGTGAGACCTCGTCTCTACATGAAATCACAAAAAACCAGCCAGGTATGGTGGCATGTGTCTGTAGTTCCAGCTACTTGGAAGGCTGAGGTGGAAGGATCACCTAAGTCCAGCAGGTCGAGGCTTCCATGAGCCATGCCATTGCACTCCAGCCTGGGCGACAAGAGTGAGACTCCAACTCAAAAAAACACTAGGACAACTTCAAGATGGCTTGACCACACAGGGGTTCCAGACGCTAGGAGTTCCGAGGCACTCTGATGGTCAGAAAAGCATATTAAGATCTCACTGCTGTCCCAGCATGGTGGCTCAGCCTGTAATACCAGCATTTTGGGAGGCCAAGGCGAGTGGATTGCCTGAGCCCGTGGTTTCGAGACCTACTTGGCAAGACCTCATCTCTATAAAAAATCAAAAATTAGCCAGGCATGGTAGCACACGCCTATAGTTCCGGCTACTTGAAAGGCTGAGGTGGAAGGATTGGCGGAGCCCAGCAGGTCAAGGCTGCAATGGCCGGGAGTGTGCTGCTGCACTCCAGTCTGGGCGACAGAGTGAGACTCCAACTCAAAATAAAAAAATAAAAAAAAAAGATCTCACTGCTGTGTGGTTGAAACAATATGGTTACCCGGATTTCAACTTATCATATCATCTCAACATGATTCCCAAGGGAAAGTTACAATAGGGAAATACTTACTGTCATTTACACAGAAGGAATGCAATGCAAACTTAACAGCACGAAGATGAACATCATAGTGGAAGTGGTAGCAGTAAGACTAGGAACATGAACAGCTAGCGTTTCTGTAATCATGTGCAATGTACTTAACATATATGATCTTCTTTAACCCCCAAAACACTATGGAGGAAATAGCATTTTTTTTTCTGATTCAGTAAGTCAAGAACTCTAAGAAACCTGTCTGAGATCACACAGATTGCAAGCAGTGGAATACAGATTCAAGGCCAGGCATACATGTCTCCAAAATCCACGTTCTAAACTGTTGCACTCTTATCACTTCCTGTGTTCACAAAACTCAACACTTACCCCCAAAGGCTTACAGATGCCAAGGTGGACTGTGCCTGGCGGCACAGCCTTCAACACTTTCACAGCTTCAGCAAGGGTGCTGTTGTCCAAACAGTACTCGTTGACAGAGATCAGGCGATCTCCAGGTAAGAGTTCTCCACTTCTTTCAGCTATGCTATCTGCGACCAGGGAGCGGATCACAATCACTGATCTTGCGGGATCTAAAGGATCCTACAAATCAAGCAAAGAAGAAAGATCAGTCAATTCCTTGAAAATAAATATGCAGCCATAAGACAACCTATGTTGACTCATAAATCTCATTTGACTAGTTGCTTCATGTGTCCGGCATTCTAGTGATATTCTTCCAAACAGGCAAAAATAAATTAAAATATCAGTCAAGCTGAGCACAGTGGCATCCATCTGTAATCCCAGCTACTGAGGAGGGGGAGATGGGAGGATTGCTTAAGCTCAGGAGTTTGAGACTAGCCTGGGCAAAACAGCAAGACCTTGTCTCTAAAAAAAAATTTTTTAATTAAAAAAAAATCACTCTCCACACAAATATCAGTTTGTATCAAGGTGAAGATATAATCTCAACAATTTCAGTTGTATGTCTGAGTACTCAATACATACAGTTTTTTGTTACTTTTAAAAAAATTTTTGGTGATGACATTTTGTTGGACCCTGAGAGGTCTAGAAACAGTGAGTTGGGCAAGATGATCAGACATTCTCAAGCACAGTCCTACAAGTGACAAAGACAAGTTCATGTATTACTCCTCTTGGGTCATTTAAGAAGCTCCAGGAAAAGCTTGAATATAATCATGAATATAATGCGGGAAATGATACTCCATTCTTATGCATTCACCAATACAGAATCCCCCTATAAAGCCCTGGAAGTGAATGACAGTCATGAAATATTCCACTGCATCTAAAAAAAGCATATTCGGGCTGGGCGTGGTGGCTCATGCCTTTAATCCCAGCACTTTGGAAGCTGAGGCGAGAGGATCGCCTGTGTCCAGGGGTTCGAGACCCACCTGGGCCACTTGGTGTGACCTCGTCTCTACAATAAATCAAAAAATTAGCCGGGCATGGTGGCACGTGTCTGTAGTTCCATCTGCTTGGGAGGCTGAGGCGGAAGGATCGCCAGAGCCCAGCAGGTTGAGGCTGCGGTGGCCGTGAGCATGCCACTACACTCCAGCCTGGGCGACAGAGTGAGACTGCAACTCAAAAAAATAAAATAAATTTTAAAAGCCTATTCAAAAATAACATAATGTAAAATTATGATACGGTGCCTTTATGTCAGAACTATTTTACAACACAGAAAATAAGTATGAATTCACGAACAAAACCAGTGTACAAACCTCTCTCGTGCATTTCCCGTAATTAAGCATGGAAGAGAACATTGACATTCAATGAAAATATTTGGTTAAAGAAACCAACTTATAACCCACTATTGTTTTTTATTTTATCTAACAAACTAATACATAGCACTTACATGTGTCGGGCTTGGCAATCATTATTAATTTATCAAATTCTTATAACAACTCCAGGACATAGGTAAATATTGACTGTATTTTACAGATGAGGAAACTGAGACCCAGAAAGTGAAGGAAACTAGCCAATATCAACCAGCTCATTAGGTGGCAAAGCCAGGATTCAACCAGGTGGTCTAGCTTGTGAGCCCTTACTCTTGACCACCACACTCTGTAGTTTGCTGCACATCATAATAATGGTCAGAAGAAACTAGAAACAAAGAGTTGTGAACAGAGAAGAAAGAAAGATTCACACGGAAATTTCAGGGTTGACTAGAATCTCTTAATTTGGCTTCCCGGCGGAGGTATATGGCACTCTTACTAAACTCCAAACCTAGCAAGGGAGAGAAAAAAGAATGAAATCCCAAACCCCGGCAGCATTTCATCTGTTTCCTCTATGTTGTTCCCATTGTTTCATTACACACATGCTGTTCCATGAAGACAAGAGATGGTAACATGAGATTCTACCCCGCTAGCTTCTATTAAACCATTCCAGAGAAAGCAGAGTAAAACTGCCAGGTTTTAAGTTAGAATTCTAAAACTTTGGAATTAACAAAGTGGGGATTTGCCAAGTCCTAGGCTATGTCTGTCTGAAGTGGCTGGTGGTGCTTTTGAAGTTTTCTGATCTAGTTTTCCGTGCCTCTGCGTTTCAGACATCAGGGTTCATTTTCAAAGAACCGCGTGGAATTTTAACCAAATATACCATATTTAAATCAACAAAGGCTACATAGCTAATTCCTCGAAGAATGCCTTCAAACCTAACTGGTCTTGCTTTTCTCAACTAACCTTGCCTTCTCACCCCAAGTCAAGAGACCCCGGGCGATTTTCTTACACACGCTGATGACTAACATCAGGCATTTGGGAAGAAGATTAAAAGTCAAAAATGGTCATGGCAACTCGCTAATAAAGTACACAGTGCTGAAGTATAATTACACCAATATTTTCAAGTAGAGGGAGCTATTGCATAGGAAGAGAGCGGGAGAAAACCAACAAGCACAGTGGTGTCTCAGCAGGCCATCGGCACAGTCACGGAAAAGAGCTGGCTTCTTTGTCACTGGCAACCATGAATCACAACACACTTTTCATTCTGAAATATGAAACCATTACATTTTGAGTTTGACATGCTAATAAATAAGCTGTACAATTATGTCCTTCATTTAGGATGTCAGTTTTTGATGAAAGGCTTTTTTATTGGGGGGGAAGGGAAAACACATAACAGCTTATTCCTCTCACGCAACACATGGCAAGCAGCTAGCATTACTTCATATTAATAATTACTAAAGTTTCTTAGAGAAAACGGCGACAATAAAATACACCAAAAGCAAATAAGTGACTCCGCTAAGTTGGTTGTGAACAATCTCTGCAATTTCATAGAACACTGGATAAAAAAGTTATTTTTTAACCCAGAAAGGCGAATGGGTTTTCAAAATGTAGCCCATTCAGATGGTAATGAGAAACATTCCACAGGAAGATTCACCAGGAGCAAAAATGGACATAGTTCTACCCTTGAAAGACTAATAGATTTCCCTTATTGCAGGAAAGTCAAGGTGAGCATTTATTTACACAAAGCACAGTGTTGTTTAGACCACAGACTCGTGAAAGGTGTGCGTGCTTACTCACGCTTATCCAGGCTGAGACCTCTAGTTATTTTAGACAGCAAATCTAATCTACCACCTCTTTTCCCAGAGGGCAGCCCAAAGCAGCTTATTTGTCTCGGGAGGAACAAACCACCCACTGCTGAAGATGCCCCCTTATACATAAGCATGACTTCATTTTCCTTCTTTTTTTTTTTTGAGTCAGAAGTCTCATTCTGCTGCCCAGACTGGAGTGCAGAGGCACAATCACGGCTCACTGCAGCCTTAACTTCCTGGGATCAGGCAATTCTTCCAGCTCGGGCTCCCATGCAGCTGGGACTACAGGCATGTACCACCATGACCAGCTAATTTTTTTTTAACTTTTTCTGTACAGATAAAGGTTTGCTATGCTGGCCAGGTTGGTCTCGAACTAATAAGCTCAAGCAATCCTCCGGCCTGGGCCTCCCAAAGGGCTGGGATTACAGGTGTGAGCCATTGTGCCCAGCAGCTACTTCATTTTCTGCGATGACCTTTCTGACTGTGTGATTTCCCACACGGCCGACTGAAATGGCTTTGATGAGAAACACTCATTTCCCTTCACGGCCATCACAGGCAGCAGCCGCTATATGGAGACATGGCCACTGCGCCTGCCTTCCAGGATGACTGCTATTCTTGGGGCTTTGCTGCATAATATGCTCAAACCCAGCCTCACTCAGACGGCTTCTCATCACAAAGGTCTATTTTCCGAAAATAAGTCTACAATATCATATGTATGTTCTATCAAACAAAAAGTTGTAAAGATTTTCCTGAAGCCAGGTGCGGTGGCTCACGCCTGTAATCCTAGCACTTTGGGAGGTCGAGGTGCGAGGATTGCATGAGCCCATGGGGTCGAGACCAGTCTGGGCAATGTGGTGAGACCTCATCTCTACAATTAATCAAAACATTAAAGCTGGGCTTGGTGGCTCAGCCTGGAAATCCTGCACTTTGGGAGGCTGAGGTGAGTGAACTGCCTGAATCCGCAGGTTCAAGACCCGCCTGAGCAACTTGGCGAGACCTCCTCTCTACAATAAATCAAATAATTAGCCGGGCATGGTAGCGCGCACCTGTAGTTCCAGCTACTTGGAAGGCTGAGGCGGAAGGATCACCGGAGCCCCAGCAAGTCGAGGCTGCGGTGGCCGGGAGCAGCCACTGCACTCCAGTCTGGGCAACAGAGTGAGACTCCAACTCAAAACAAACAAACAAACAAACAAAAAACATTAGCTGGGCATGGTGGCGCATGCCTGTGGTTCCAGCTACTTGGAAGGCTGAACCTGAAGGATCACCCAAGCCTAGCAGGTCGAGGTTGCGGTGGCTGTGAGTGTGCCACTGCACTCCTGCCTGGGCGACAGAGAGCGACTCCAACTCAAAAAAAATGTTCCTGAAGACCCCTACCTAACCTCTAGGCCCTCCCAAGCATTTCTGTAAAAATATGGAACTCTCACGAATATGAAGGTCATCCTCACATGGAGACCATGCTGATCCTCTCTGTGGCGTTCCAATTTTAGCATATGTGCTACCAAAGTGAGCACCTCCAAGTATATATTTTTAAGTCCCCGTTAGTTTTTTATCACCTTTTATCATAATTTTTAAGCCTCTAATACTCTTGGTAAATAACACTGCAAGGAACATTGTGTTTAAGAACCAAGATGTTGCTTTAGATTAAATAGCCAATAGAGGGCACTATAGACCAGTCATAGAACACAAGACACATCTACTGTGTGAGTCATTCTCTTCGGAAAGCATTTTGTTCTCTTTATCCAAAAGGTTTCTATTATTATGCGCGTTCTAACAGTGTCCCATATGTGTGTTTCAACCCAGTTATTTGTGAGAGTTGTTCTCTACACCTCTCAAAAATATCATCAAATTTCTATAATCAAAAACAGCAAACTTTTACCCGAATTCTATACCGGAAAACAGGAGAGGTGACTTGAATTCTACTCCTCACTATTGAGCTAGGAAGTCCTGGTGACCCGCCTAACTGTTCTGTTTCAACAAGTGAATGAAATCAATCTAACTGCCTGGAAAAGAAGTGATAAGGAGAAAAAAATCACCATATCTGACTGAAGAAAAGGGGATGCATAGATGTTTCAGGTCCCTTGAAGTGATGCTCACGTTTGATATTTATTATAAACATAGGACGTTTTGATGTTGGAGAAATCCAAGCTGACAGACTCCTCTCCTATAATCCCTGAGGGGCATCAACACACACTCACATATTCACCTCTCTCTCTCTCTTGCCCTTCCATTGAGTTGCTAAGACCTTCTAGCTCTTCTGATTTTTCCTTTCCATCTCCATGATCACTACCTTGGTTCAATTTTTCATTATTTCTTGTCTAGGCAACTGCCACAGTTTGCTGATGTCTGTAACCTGTCTCTAATCTCACCTACATCAGTCCGCTTTCCACAGAGATAATAGAATCATCTAATTTTTAACAACAAAAAAAAAGTGGCCGGGTGAGGTGGCTCACAACTATAATCCCAACACTTTGGGAGGCCAAGGTGAGAGGATTGCCTGAGCCCACAGATCCGAGACCAACCTGGACAACTTGGTGAGACTGCATCTCTACAATGAATAAAAAATTAGCTGGGGATGGTGGCGGATGCCTGTAGTTCCAGTTACTCGGAAGACTGAGGTGGAAGGATTGCCTGAGCCCAGCAGGTCGAGGCTGCAGTGGCCTGGGCCACAGAGTGAGACTCCAAATCAAAAAGAAAAAAAAATGCGAACATAATTCTTCCTCTACTTAAAATACTTCAGTGACCCCCAGCCTTCAGGATAAAGTCTTGACTCCTTTATCCTTTATGGAAGGAAAAGCTTTCCAATCTGCCATCAGCCTCACCTCCTCTCTCTCTCCCACAAGAACCACGGCCTACCCCCATGTGCCCACACCTTAGTCCAACAATCAAGAACTGCAGAAAACCAGGCACTGTGAAATGCTATGGCATCTCCATGACATCATGCAAGCCACTCCCTCTGCCAGGTATGCTCCTTGACCCACTGCCACTTGTCTCATCTTTGCCACCCGAGCCAGCTGAGTGTCTGTTCCAATAAGAAGCCTTCCCTAGCTACCTGAAGACCCAAGCACTCTTGATACCCCTAAACCTAAAAAGACTTTCTGGAAACTCCAGCACTCATCATCATACATTTTCCTTATTGTTTGACCTTCTAGAATTAGTTAGGTCTTCCCATTAGACATACTCACAGTACGCTGCATTTTCTTTTTTATAACACTTTGGACATTTTGCTGAAATTATCTTAACTGTCTACCCACTAACAAAATAAGCTTCATGAGCAAGCATGTGTTTGGTTATTTGTTGCTTTATTCCCATACGTTTACTTTCTCAGGAATCCACTCACTTGGTAGGCCTACCACAGTGCCTGACACACAGACGGCCCGAAGAGTAGCTGAAAAATCAATGACAATCTATTCGGTTTCTCTCTCCTTGCTGGACTACAAGCACAAAAGCAAAAGTCACATCCCATGATGTATGAATAATAACTGTTAGACTCATATGCTATTGTAGACATGTGGATTCCTAATTTTTCTTTTCTTTATTTTTTATTTTATTTTTTTGAGTTGAAGTCTTACTCTGACACCCAGGCTAGAGTGCAGTGGCATGTTCACGGCCACTGCAGCCTTGACCTGCTGAGCTCAGGTGATCCTTCTGCTTCAGCCTTCCAAGTAGCTGGAACCAGAGGCATGCACCACTATGCCCAGTTAATTTTTTTTCTTTTTAATTTATCGTAGAGACGAGGTCTCACCAAGTTGCCCAGGCTGGTCTCGAACCCGTGGGCTCAGGCAATTCTCTCACCTTAGCCTCCCAAAGTGCTGGGATTATAGGCATGAGCCACCGCACCTGGTCAAATAACAACTGTTAACGCATAGAGTTCTTGCTACGCAAGAATCTTATCTAATTCCATACCACCATAAGGTAGGTACCATTATCATCACCACTTTCCAGATGAGGAAACAAAGAAAGGGCAGAATTAAATAACTTAGCCAAAGCACATAGTTAATTCATGGCAGAGCCAGAAGTGAAACCAGTCAGGTAGATTCCAGAGTGTGTGTTTTCAGTCACACTGCTGCTTCTCACCTTAAGGTATTTGCTAAATGAATGAATGTTGAAAGAAGACAAATATGTTAGAAGATATATTTATCACCTTCCCAAAGAGTATAAAACTGAATTCCTTGAATATCACAGTTGGCCACTGAGGTTTCTATTTCAGTACCCAGCAGATGAAAAGGTAGAGAGCACAGAATGTGTAGCATGTCTCCACATACAGGTAAAACATGCATGCGCTTGCCAAATTTTAACACACACTTACTTTCTCAAGCATCCATTCATTTGGTGAACATAAGAACACCTTTACATGAACAAATCCAAACATGTGATAATCATTATGCTCAAATGGATGGGATTCAAAGTTTCTGAAGTGTCTATAAAATGTATTATATGAATATTTGTGTACATTCCCAAAGATCAAAGGGACCAGATTTCACATAAACCAAAGCAGGATGCAGGGGCATCACCTGGGGAGGGGGGAGGCAACTCCGCAGAAATATGAAGATAATCAACTAGAAGATGTGGAGAGGCTAGCCATGGAGTTGCTTCAAGACCTAAACTATAAATTCAAGCAAGCAACCATGGCACACTCAGTGGACTGGCATGAAGAGAATGTGACATAAAGAGGAAAAGAAGTCATGCACAATGACCAGGCGAGTTGGCTCACACCTGTAATCCCAGCACTTTGGGAGGCCAAGGTGGGAGGATCGCTTGAGCCCAGAAGTTCAAGGCCCAACAGGGCAACATAGTGAGACACTGTCTATACAAAAAAGATTTTTAAAAATTAGCCAACCGTGGTGGTGCACACCTGTAGTCCCACCTACCGAGGATGATGAGGAAGGATCGCCTGAGCCCAGGAGATTGAGGCTGCGGTGAGCTGTGATCTTACCACTGGGCAACAGAGTGAAACTTTGATTAAAAAAAAAAAAGTCAGCTGGGCTTGGTGACTCAGCCTGTAATCCCGTGCTTTGGGAGGCTGAGGTGAGTGGTTAGCCTGACCCCATAGGCAATTTGGCGAGCTCTCATCTCTACAATAAATCAAAAAAAATTAGCTGGGCATGGTAGCGCGCGCCTGCAGTTCCAGCTACTTGGAAGGCTGAGCCATAAGGATTACCAGAGCCCAGCAGGTCAAGGCTGCGGTGGCCAGGAGCGGCCACTGCACTCCAGTCTGGGCGACAGAGTGAGACTCCAACTCAAAAAAATAAATAAATAAATAAATAAATAAAAAGTCATTAACAAGAAGAAAAGTGGCCACACTTAACCAATTGGCAAATAAAGCAATTTCTGAAAACAAGAGGAGTGATACACACCAAGAACTGTTCTGATATTTAATATCTAAATGCTTTGCAGTATTATCTCAATAAAGAAAAACAAAAATCAAAGTGTAACATTTAAAATAGAAAAATATCTTTTGGGTTCGTTTTTTAAAAATCTATTCTGGATATAACACTCCAACTTTTATAAACATTAAGTAATAGGACAGGAATTTAAAGACCACACAGCAGGATAACAAAGAGGTGGACCACAGTTTATTTCAGGTAAAAATGTAGTCTATAAATTATTTTACTTTTGATAATGCGGAATGGGTGTATTAAAATATAAAATCGGCCTACTGAACTCATGAGAGGAAATATGGTTAATTCATAGGGTCTTAATTTTATGTCATTAAAGTTCTGTGCTGTGTTGTATAGTGCCCCACATCAATATTGTAAAGTTCACCAGAGCTGGATTATAGAAGTCCTTCACCAAGGATGAAATGTTTCCAAGGAAGAACTCACAAAACACTTCAATCAACTCTGATCTAGAAAGGACTCCACAAGCATAAGGAAACAATCTACCAACCAATTAATTCAGTGTTGTAGTCCACATCAGTACAGAACTGGGCTTTAAAGCTTCATTCAACAAATATTTATTTATTCAAGTAAGAGGAGGTGTGTTGCACAGATAATTTTGAAGGATGACATACAGCAATTTCCGGATGAGCTGAACGGTTAGCTATGTAATATTTGATAAGCAAATTGTTCCAACTCTTTAATGATCAACTGAGAGAAAACAACAGTAGCCACGTATTCTCGAAGAGCACACTCTTAAACGTGACCATTATTGTTTGAACTAAGAAGTATTAAGTTAAAATCTAAATAAATTAACAGCTAAATAAATTTTTGAAGGGAAACAGACAACTATTTCATTCTGTGGTAGGTCAAAGAAGAAACTGGGTACAGAGGGAGGCAGAGGAAAGGTTCTTTTACACACACACACACACACACACACACACACACACACACACACGCAACTCATACGTCTTAAGGAAAAAGGAAAGCAGTGACCTGCAGACACTAACGCACAGCTGCCGTGAGCTAAAATTTACATTGTAATATCTGTCAGAAAATGGAAGGCAAAGATACATACGGGAGACAAGGAAGACAGACATTTAACCTACTATGGTAGGGTGAATGTGGGTTAGAAGTCAAGAGACAAGCTATGAGCCCCAGTCTGGTGCCCAACTAGCCGTGTACAGCTTCACCATCGTCTTCATTTCTCTGAGTCAGTTTCCTCAAATGTAAAATGAGAAAGTTGGACACATGAGTTATGATGCCTTCCCTCAACTCTAAAATCCTATAACTAAATATGACGGCATAGCTTGAGTCAAATTTGTCCTTAATTTCTACCAAAACATTCACAAAACCACAATAAAGTAGGGAGAGAAGGAAGTTAATTTAAAACACTGCATCAGAAACAAAAAAGATATATACTACAGTCACAAATATGGTATAATTTTAGCTAATTATATCTTTTGAGAATTCATAAAAAGGCCACTGACACACAAGACTAACTTCCTGGGTATTCTACTTTCAAAACAAAGCGAGCCAACAACAAAATATATATGACAACCTGTGTCTTTTTTTATAAGATGTAGCTTAAAACACCTTTTCTTTTCCCTTTGCCATTTTAAGATAGCAACAAAGACATATCAGGAACCATTAGCTGAATTAAAATCACTATAATAGTTCTGGTTTACAACAGTGGAATATAATTAATTATTTCAAAAGAGCTTCTCCTGATTTGACCAATAAGCTACACATTTACTTTTAGGAAAGAGAAATGAACGTATTTACAGTGAATGCAAGACAATAACTAATTGATTCTGATGCATAATGAGCAAGTTATCTAAAATCTAACCCCATTTTTAACTATTTTATAATATAGCAAAATATTACACTAATCATACCAATTACCACAACACCATCATGTTCAAAGTACGTGGCCACAAGATACATCCAGTCCACTCAAGATAGATTAAACTGATATGGTTCCTGGCTCCTTGTGTCCTATTACTTCCTAAATACTATTAGGCATTAAGAATAGATTTTTCCACTCATCATACATAGAACTAAACAGTCCCTGAGCTGCACAGTAAGCACAGAGCGTAAGGCAATTAAAAGTGAAATGGGAGAGAAGTGGACAAAGAAACTTGCCAAAAGATCAGACTATATTCTAAAGAACAACAACAACAACAAAAATACATAAGCATGCACATAATCTCACTCTACAAAGCTTAGTGCCTTAAAAACCTAGTTTAAGCACCATAACATTTAAGCAGGAATCTCATGGAAACCATTTCTTAAAGACTCTTCTTTTCTCCTATCCCTTCTAGTCTCCCACTGGATATTTCCTTGTATATTAGATATATTCCTTACATGTTTCATTCTCTTGAAAAGTTTATGTCATGCTGTCATTGTTTACATGTTTAACAGTCACTCCTGGTCCAGGATTTTTGCTGGTTGTAAGGAAAACTAAACCACACAAACATCCTTTGTCTAAAAGCCTCATCATCTTGTTGACATGTTGAGTTGTACTCAAGTACTATTCAAATTACATTAGTTGAAAGGTGAATATACTTAGCACTACTGAACTGTACGTTTTTAAACAGTTAAGTGGTGAATTTTATGTTATGTGCATCTTATTACAATTTTTATTGTAGGAAATGAATTTATAAATAAGAAATACCCCATTATCTTCCAGAAAAGAAATTACATGAGTTGAAAGTTATTATAATGCAGGGAAAATATGAACATTTAAAACTTAAAAGCTTTTCAAATACTGATCTTGTAATTTATTTTAATTTTCCAAACAAATCACTCTCAACCTAAACACAAACAGTAGCTGAGTTATATTGGTCAAATTGTTTAATTGCAGAAACTTGAATTTCTTATCTGTAAACAAGAAGAACTACAGTACAGTTTTCACGGAGTTGTTAAAAGCAATAAATGAGATAAGGCATGTAATGCATTTAGTAAGTTCACGATAATCAGTTCATAAATGCCATTATGATTGTTATTATTATTATTACTGTGAAAATAGTGATGGAAAAAAAGTTAATAGGACACATGGGTTTGAGGAGTTAATAATTTCCATCCCATTTACTGCTTTCTACATTCAACTGAGCATATATGACTTAGACCAACAGTGCTATCACGTGCTAAAACCATTCATGATGTTGTACTTAAATATTAACACATGAAAACATAGGGTTGAATCTATGCTTTCCAGATAACTCTAACTTCCCACATGCACAAAGAAAGGCTCAGAACAGCCTTCACTTTCCCTGAGCAGACAATGAAAGATGGGAGTCATCTCTAGGCTGGGGGTGAATCTGACAACCATGGGCACAGCAAGGTCACAGGATGCCCTTCATTCTTTAGAAAAGATTCTGCAGGGTTTTGTTTTGTTTTAAATTCTTGGAAGGTCAACCAATGAATGCTCTGTGATATATAGCACACAAAGTATAGAATAAAAATTTGGCTACTTTGAAATTGTATAGGAAAAAAGGCTAAGGGATAAAGCACACATAATTTGTACTCTCAGATAATAAACAAACAAAAAAGATCTTGTTAGTAAGAACTTTGGCCAGGCAGGAGGACAAAGACAAAGGATTATAAATCTTCCAGAATAATCTGACATGATGGAATATTACACAGCCATAAAGAAGGACAAAAGCACAAACTTCACAGCAACCTGGATGGACTTAGAGTCTATAATACTGAGTGATGTATCACAGAAACAAAGAACTGAGTATCACATGTTATCACTCATAAGCGAACCTAGAACAATTATCATAATACTCTAAGAAAAGGATTGACAGTAGTGAGAAACTGCCAGCAGGGGAGGTGAGGTGAGTAGTGGGAATCTGCCAGGGGGGAGGGGAGCACACTTCATCAACAAGGGTACCTGCATAATGAACATTTGTATACCTAACCCTGAATTGGTACCCCCACATCTTTAAAATAAAAAAAATTAAAATAAAATCCTTAGCATATCTGTTAAAAAAAAAAAAGAAGAAGAAGAAGAAGAATCTGGCCGGGTACAGTGGCTCACACTTGTAATCCCAGCACTTTGAGAAGCAGAGGTAAAAGGACTACCTGAGTCCAGGGGTTTGAGACCAGCCTGGGCAACTTAGCAAGACCTTATCTCTACAAAAAAAAAAAAAAAAATTAGCTAGGTATGGTGACACGTGCCTGTCATTCCATCTACTTGGAAGGCTGAGGCAAAAGGATCACCTGAGCCCAGCAGGTTGAGGCTGTGGTGGCCATGACCCTGCCACCGCACTCCAACCTGGGTAACAGAGTGAGACTCAGACCGTCTCTCTGAAAAGATAAACTAGAAATGTCTGTCACCTTTCAGAAGAGCAGCAATTATGAAGAGTAGGAGTTGTTTCTGAACTGAGGATTGTACCTTCACCTACTAAACCACAGACTCAGGAGCTGAGTTCCACTTACTAACTGGATGGTCAGGAGCAAATTCCTTAACTTCTTGCACCAGTTTGCTCATAAATAAATGTAGGCGGTTACAGGACTTGCCTCCTAGGGTTGTAGAGAAGATTAAATCAGTTGATCACACACACACACACACACACACACACACACACATATACACACTACATATATATAGTGTTTTTGTTTCTTTTCTTTTCTTTTTTGTGTGAGTTGGAGTCCCACTCCATCACACAGGCTGGAGGCAGTGGCACACTCATGGCCACCCCAGTATCGACGTGCTGGGCCCTGGAGATCCTTCTACCTCAGCCTCCCAAGTAGCTGGAACTACAGGCATGTGCTACCACTCCCGGCTAATTTCTTTTTATTTATTGTAGAGACACGATCTCACCAAGTTGCCCGGGCTGGTCTCGAACCCACAAGCTCAGGCAATCCACTCGCCTCAGCCTCCCAAAGTGCCAGGATGACAGGCTGAATCACTGAGCCGGGTCCTTTTTTATTTCCATTTTTATTTTTTTGAGTTGAGGTCTCACATTGCCACTCAGGCCAAAGTGCAGTGGCATGACTGCTGCTCATAGAAGCTTCAGCCTTCCGGGCTCAGGCACACACCACCACACGAAGCTACTTTTTTTATTTTTTGCAGAGATGAGGTCTTGCTATGTTGCTGGGCTGGTCTCAAACTCCTGGGCTCAAGCAATCCTCTTGCTTCAGCCTCCCATGGGATTACACTTGTGAGCCACCATGCCAGTCTATAAAGTGCTTTAAATAATGCCTGAGCCGGGCTCGGTGGCTCAGCCTGTAATCCCACACCTTTGGGAGGCTGAGGTGAGTGGATTGCCTGAGCCCGTGGGTTCGAGACCCGCCTGGGCAGCGAGACCTCATCTCTACAATAAAAATCAAAAAATCAGCCGGGCGTGGTAGCGCATGCCTGTAATTCCGGCTACTCGGAAGGCTGAGGCGGAAGGATCGCCGGAGCCCAGCAGGTGGAGGCTGCGGCGGCCGGGAGCGGCCACTGCACTCCAGTCTGTGCGACAGAGTGAGACTCCAACTCAAAATAAATAAATAAATAAATAATGCCTGACACAGGGTACAGTGACTCCCTGCCAGTGAATATCTAAAACCACAGGCAGTACTCCATATATGCTATGCTTTTTTTCTATATATACATATTGTTGATATAGCTTAAGTTATAAATTAGGCACAGTAATAAATGAATAATAATTTAAAAGGAACAACTATAGCAATATATTATAATAAAATTTATGGGAGTATGGTCTTCCTTTTTTCTGACAAAATATCTTAATATTTTCAGGCCACAGTTGACCATTGGTAACTGAAGCCACGGATAGTGAAGCCATGAGAAAGGGGGACGTCACAATATATAAGCAGTATGTGTTGTTGGCTACTTTACCATGCGGTCATGTTTTCCAAATAAAAAATTAGAACACAAAGTTTTTCAAAGGATTTTTCATTGAAAGAAGTAAAATTTGAAAGTTTAGAAAGATACTGAACAATCCTGTTACTAAAGAAAATAAAGACATGGAATCAGGACTAACTGACTAAGTCCACTGGGCCTGGAATGTCCTTTCCCTGTTTGCCCACATGGCAGGCCTCAGTTCCCTCGGAGGCCTCTTTGGATCGCAAGAAATAATTCCCAGAGTCTTTTAGCCTTACTTCCATGGCTAAAATCATAATGTATTGTACAGAGCTGTTCTCAAGTCTGTTCTCTTGATTACGTTTTAATATATGCCTATTTGTCCACTGTCTGTCTCACTCCAAATTGAGTTGAAACTCCATGACCACAGAGACTTTGTCTAATTTGTAACTGTTAGATTTCCAGAATAATACCTGGCATAGGAGATGCCCAACAAACATTTGTCATATGGAAGACCTTTAAAGGGAGCATATCTCCGCAAATCCTTAGATCCTCCATACTAATTCGTATCATTAGAAAGTGGGAATGAATAACAGGCATAGCAAATCTATACTCAGATTCCATCTTCAAAAACCTTCATTGGCCGGACTCGGTAGCTCTTCCTGTAATCCCAGCACTTTGGGAGGTCGACGCTAGTAGATTGCCTGAGCCCATGAGTTCAAGACCAGCCCGGGCAACTTGGTGAGATCTTGTCTCTACAATACATCAAAAATTAGCTGGGCATGGTAGTGCATACTTGTAGTTCCAGCTCCTTGGGAGGCTGAGACGGAAGGATCACCGGAGCCCAGCAAGTTGATGCTGGGGTAGCCGTGAGCACGCCACTGCACTCTAGCCTGGGTGACTGAGTGAGGGTCAAACTCAATAAAAACACAAAATGTTCATTATCATTACTATGATCTTTATTCCCATTTTCCAGTAACTAGTAACAGTGATTTTGTTCCGAGGAGAGCATGAGCATCTTTTGTATCATTTTATTTAGACTGTGCGACTTTATAAGGCAAATATTATTTCTGTTTTAGAGATTACAATTTTAGTAAACCAAAAATAAGACCAACCAACTTGCCAAAGTCCCAGCAGTGTGTTATATAATAGCCAGAATGCAAACCTTGATGGGTGGACCCTTTCTGATCCATAAGCTAGTGCTCTTAACCATACTATAGGTTCACAGTGGTATGCTGGGAAATGCAATGTCTGATTAAAATAAAACACAGAGGGAAGGGCTACATGCAAGCCTAGATATGGTGTGTAAGGATGAGTCAGTCAATCCTCTCTGGCACATCACTAACAAATTAGACCTTTGGTACCAGAAAGAAGCAGCATCACTTCCTGGCCCTCACTGGGAAAGAAGTGGTCTCCAGATCACTGCTTGGCTCCAAATGCCATCCACACCCAGGGCTGAGCAGTAGAAATCACCACATCTTGAGGAAAACAGATTCCCAAAACCTGTCTGTTAATTTGATTTACTAGTTCTGCCATACCCTAGGAAGGGTTACAGCTTTCATCTACCACTGTGGTTCTCAATGCTGACATCAGAATCAAGGGAACTTTCAAAGCACACCCACATCTAGAGGTAGGAGAAGACGGGTGATGAAACATCTCTGAAGACTGAATTTCCTCTTTAGATCAACCCTTCCTTTTTTTTTCTTTTCGGGTAGTTGCTGTTCTGTTTTTAATTACATGGGAGACACCACTGCACAGACAGACTGACACTCACTAACTTCCTGGACTACCTTGAGTACTTCGCTGGATAGATGTGATTACCAGGTCCTGCCGTAAATCTGAGTACCGTTATGCCCACAGTTTAGCTCTCCGTGGTCATTCTATAAGCACTACTCTTTATAGTTGGGCCATTTCTGAAATACTCACCAAAGGTAATACAGCAGATGTATCACTTTCAGGATTCTCTCCTTCTCGGCAATGCCTTCTAGCATGAAGCAGAATGAGTCATGGATAAACATTTGCTCAAAGGAAAGCTACCCTAAGCCAAAGCACCCTCCAGCTGACAAGCGTTTGCCGCTTGCCCGTTATTCTTTCGCCCCCATTAGACACAATGAGGTTTTGGGCCAAATTCGTATTCCAGAGCCATGAAATCCCCGCAAAGTTCAACATCGGGCCTGACTTAAGATCTCTGAGGCCTCCTGCTAACTTCATTCGCCTGCAGCTGCCTCGCTAAGGCAAGCTTTTGATCTGTACTATCTGGATTTCAAGCTGATATACACACAGCCTCTTTGATCTCTTATTAAGTGGCTTCTGGTCTCCTGACGCCTTTCGTCTTGCTGCACTGAGGTTTTTGGAAGTCAGTATTCCCCCTGAGCACACCACAGACTCCACACACCAGGAGCGGGCTCCCGCCATTCACCCACTTTGCAGGCTTGAAAAGCAATATTTAAGCCATGAGAGAATTTCCCCAGTAGCCACAATCAATCCACTCCATGAACACACCACGAAGAATCATTTTTCAAATGAAGTGGCTTAAAATGATTTAAAGGACACAGAACTTTCCCATAGAGGGAAAGGACGCAAATCCTCTGTGAAAAGAAATCTGGAGCTTACAGTACTTTGATGTTAAGAAAAATAAATGTGGATAGGAATCAGGGATGGGCAAAAAGTAGCCTTTATCCATTCCCCTAAGTTCCACTAAGCAAAAAGTGACCTTTAAATGCAACTGTGTGATTGGTTCCACTGTAAACTATATCATATATCGGCAAGACTATGGATACTACTGTTAGTTGTAGATTGCGTGTCACCTAGTACCAATATCTTACATGGGTTAACCGGACCCAAAGAGCTATAAACAAACAAACAAACAAATAAATAAATAAGATGAAAGAGCAAGCCAGATTCTGGTGGCCATGTTATTCGATGCCTTGATCATTAAAGTCAAACTGTATTATAACTCGTAGTACATAACTATAGATCCTGGAAATAGCACAGTTTTGTACTTGACTATATAATGTTGCCCTAGTATAAAATAGTAGACAAGCCGGGCTCGGTGGCTCAGCCTGTAATCCCGCGCCTTTGGGAGGCTGAGGT
>NW_007251765.1:699227-713748 GCF_000164805.1 Carlito syrichta
TCAAGGCTGCGGTGGCCGGGAGCGGCCACTGCACTCCAGTCTGGACGACAGAGTAAGACTTCAACTCAAAAAATAAATAAATAAATAAATAAATAAATTAATTAATTAAATTAAATAGTAGACATAACACAGAGTTACTGTGCCACTCTATGTACTACTATATGTAAACGTTATGTCAATACCTATCACATTTTATATCCTAAATTCTATAAACCAATCAGCTAAGATGAACATAAAGATATTAGGCTTCCACCAGCTAGTGAACACTATATACTGATATTAGCATTTATTCAAATTCTCAAATCTCTTGGCAAAAATTAAAATCCTAATATCCTTCCATTTTATTTTATTTTTAGATGAGAAAATATAGTTTATTTCAAAAGTAAATTAGAGAGAGAGAGACAGAGAGATTCACCTCCCCCAGACAGGAAAGGGGGCCAAAGCCAGGAACTATGACAACAGCCAAAGCTCAGAGAACACATGAACACACCAGAGTCTAGTAAGGCAAAGGTCTCCTTCCATTTGAAAGCTCAATTTTCTGATACACAAAATTACAATTGGTGGAAGAAACAGGAATAGACTTTTGGGCACTAATATCATAGTCTGAATAAACGTACTTTATGACCTTTTAGCTAAAAAAACCAATAAGTTAATTACTGTCATATATAAAGTTGAAACAAAATTGATAGCTGTATATTGTTATCACTTAATCTGCCCATATCATGGAGAACCATTAGCAAATTCATGAATCACACACCTGCTTACCTATTTTTCAGGAGAATTTTCTGAATAAAGAAATAACTCTATATAAGAAGGCATCAATTTTAAGTGTTCTAAATAGGAGTCTTACAGAAAGTTCTTATGTGCAAGCAATCTGGTAAAAAATGTACCAAAATGTATAAGATGACAGAGAATGCTTTTTTTCTGAGCCAGAGTCTCACTCTGTCACCTGGACTAGAATGCAGTAGCACACTCACAGCCACCCCAACATCAATCTGCTGGGCTCAGGCAATCCTTCTGCTTCAGCCTTCCAAGGGAGCTGGAACTATAAACACACACTATCACGCCCAGCTACTTTTTGATACACTGTAGAGACAAGGTCTCACCAAGTTGCCCAGGCTGATCTCGAATCCCTGTGCTTAGGTAATCCTCTTGCCTTGGCCTCCCAAAATGGAGAATGCTCTTTTGATGAACCATTGCACTTCCAGAAATTATCATTTACCTATCATGAGATTATTCTCACCTTTTTACAAGAGAGTTTGACAAAGATATCCACTATAGCCTCACTTAAAATACCCACCAACTGGGTACAGTTTTTGCAGCTTAACAATGCAAAATTATTGTACATCAACAATAAAATACTATGCAGTCATTAGAAAATGGCAGCTCTATAAATACCAAAATAAAAGAATGTATGATGAAGTAAAAAGAAAAGCAAGTGCTTAAGGTGTGTATGGTACATCCCATTTATATGTCCAAAAAAAGAAAAAGAAAAAAATCAAACAACAACAAAATACTATTACCTATATAACCATATATGTATACAATATTTCTGGGAGGATGGGCAAGAAAAACAATAATTTTTACCTGGGAAGAGAAGTGAGGGGTTATGATCAGAGGGAGGTTAACTTGTCACAGGACATTCTTCTATAACTTTTAATGTTTATGCCAAATGATTGCACTACCTATTTTTAGAACACTTTTAATGTGCTCAGAAAGTCATTCTATTGCACATGATTAAAAAAGACAACTTCAAGTCATACATGAAATGTATACAATCCCTTCCTACAACTTTTGAAAATTTTTTAAAAAGAGAATTTAATAGACCTGATAGTGAGTCAAAACCATACACTAAGTTTTTTGCACAAATCCTAAGGCCTACCGTATCCAAGACTGAGAAGAACTACAAAATTTTATGCCCATATTATTTTGGTTTTATAACCCATTTCTGTTGTTAAGAAAAATTAATAACTGTCAATTTTTAGAGAGAGGAATATTTCCACTATTCTTTTTAATGAGTCATCATTTGTCTTTGGTCTTTCAAACAAAATTTCAAAGCATTACTTAGAGTATCTGCATATGACTCACCTCTCAATAGTTTTGTTATTATGCTTTCTATTTTTATCCCTCTCAGTCTCTGAGACAAACCCAAAGTGTTTCAAAAATACCTGCTTTGGCAAAAATTGAGTCAGTCAAGAGGGAAAGAAATGAGGACTAGAATATGGGAAGGAGGAGAATTATTGGTCAATAAATGTTATCTTCTAAATCACTGAAATTCCAAAGTACCAAGGATGGCAATATCATGGCGAATGTCCAAAAACTGGCTAATGTCAAACATTTCCAGTGAATTATAATCATGAAGGGTTATTCAAAGTTCAACATAAGTCAAAACACCAGAAAATATCTACTTGCCATGTTTAATTTATAAGGTCAACTGAAGGTAAAATCCATATAGTTCTAAATTTTTTTCAGGCTTTTCATAGAAATTAAAAATTACAGACTCTAGGACTACCTAATAATTGCTTCATTATCAAACATTAAGCCACAACAAATTACTTGCACTAGTTTAGGATTCTTACATTTGCAATTATTTTATTCTGAAGCAATAAGCACTAGCCCTTACAGAATGCATATAAGCACACTACATTAATTAATTTTTAATACTTACTAAACTTTCATATAGGCATTAAAAATGAGAATACTATCTAGCAGCTTAGTCTTTAAGATATGAAATGTTTCGCAAGCTGGAAAAATAGAAGGATCTTCTGTAATACATTTACAATAGGGATGCCCCGTAATAAAATGCACATGGAAATACCACTCACAAAGAAAGGAATACAGTATGATGGTTAAAAGCATAGACCTAGGGCCTAACTTCTTGAGTTCCAATTCCAGTTTTACCATACATTAGCTGTGTGAACTTGGACTAATTACTTAACTTTTCTTTGCCTCGAAAATGAGAATACTAATAGTACCTATTTCATATAGTTCTTGTAAGGAATATATTACCTAATATATGTAAAGCAATTAGAACTTGACCTAGCACTTAGTACACACTCAATAAATATTACCTATTATTACTGCATCGGTATTAATATTAGTATGAGTATTAATAATATTCCATGGATATAATATTCTGAGAAATAGAGACATTATACATAAATATCGGAGAAAGATAATTAAAGCACAATATGAAAACCTCACCTAGACATAGGTAAGAAAGTACACTATAAAAATTTATAACCAAATTTCTGAAGAGTTCTGTTGCTTAAAAACAGAGTACTTAGTCAAACCATCATATTCATGCACTTGACAACCTATACCATCCTGTAAGGCACAGCATTACACAGAGATCAGTACACATTCAGAGTGGGACTTTAGCTGGCCACTACACGGAGTGATGCTTAGGCATATTTGAGACTAACAAATATTCTTCCTCTGTTCAAACTTTAGCACACAAAGCTACTCTCACTGTACCCAAAAATCTAAGGAAGAGACTTACAACCTAATGATATCTCTTGTCCTCCCGGTTGCTTTCCCTTTTCCTTTGCCCCAGTCTAGTTTAAAATGCCCTTCATGAAAATGAATTTCCACGCTTTGTTCTTTGGTCATGTGACTGAACTACAGCACTGTATACCAGACTCAGCTTCTCCATTTCAGGTATAAAGTCTGCTTCTGCTCAGCTATACAATTTCTGTCAATATTCAAGTCAATGACCTACCTATTGTTCCATGGACCAACTCAAGATCCTTTATCCTCTCACTCCTTTTCCTAAAATTCAGTTCAATTTATGTAGAAAGCAAACTATGGCTGATAATCCACAGTTGGGTAATTCACACATGGCTCATTAAGAGTTGGCTACAGCCGGGCTCGGTGGCTCAGCCTGTAATCCCAGCACTTTGGGAGGCTGAGGTGAGAGGATTGCCTGAGCCCGCGGGTTCGAGACCCGCCCGGGCAACTTGGCGAGACCTCATCTCTACAATAAATCAAAAACTAGCTGGGCATGGTAGCGCACGCCTGTAGTTCTAGCTACTTGGAAGGCTGAGGTGGAAGGATCGCTGGAGCCCAGCAGGTCGAGGC
Organism: Carlito syrichta; assembly: GCF_000164805.1. Lineage (NCBI taxonomy): Eukaryota > Metazoa > Chordata > Mammalia > Primates > Tarsiidae > Carlito > Carlito syrichta. The sequence continues at coordinate 703,308 of NW_007251765.1, forward strand.
TGCGGTGGCCGGGAGCGGCCACTGCACTCCAGTCTGGGCGACAGAGTGAGACCCCAACTCAAAAAAAAAAAAAGAGTTGGCTACAGCCAGGCTCTATGGCTCACGCCAGTAATCCCAGCACTTTGGGAAGTGGAGATGAGAGGACTGAGTCCATGGGTTCGAGAGCAGCCTGGGCAACTTGGCAAGACCTCGTCTCTACAATAAATCAATTAGGCGGGTATGGTGGTGTGTGCCTGTGGTTCCAGCTACTTGGGAGACTGAGGTGGAAGGATCACCTGAGCCCAGTGGGCAGGGACTGTGGTGGCCGTAAGCGTGCCACTGCACTCCAGCCTGGCAACAGCAATGGGATTCCTACTCAAAAAAAAAAAAAAAAAGGGGGTAGAGTACAACAAATTGTAGTATGGTGCTATCTTTGGGGACAGTACCAAAAACCTTAGTGTTTATTTTCAAATTGGATGAATGTTAACAATACATTTTCATAATAATGTAACATTTTCTAGTTCCTTACACATTAATTCACTTAATCAACCCAGTCTTTTGAGCCAGATATTATTATCCTTGTCTTGTAAATGAGGAAGTTATCTAAACACCAAGGATATCGATATATGTAATTTTGTCAGGCTCTTCAGGAAGTTTCTAATATTCTAGAGAAAAACCTGTTAGTGAAAAAAGTGGTTAACTGAAATTAATATTCCAAAGTAAATTTTCGTCTCGTCGATAGTACTAATGCAAGCCCTTGACAACCTGGAAGTTCTCTCACTAATACTACTTTCTCCCTGTAGCTAAAATGCTCCTATAGTATGTTCTTCTTACTCTAAATATGCTAGGCCTGGGAGGGCAGGAATCTGCCTTAGCCCTATTCAGTTACATGATGCATTTATAAAGGACACGTTGAATACAATAATAGCCAGGAACGTGGCCTTCCATGGCTTTTGCTAAACCTTTGCCTGGCCTTGCAAAAAATATTTTTGAACTTCAGAATTTATTACCTAATTACAACAAGGGATGGTATCATCAATTAATTAACTTGCCCCAAACCAAACTTTAAATTGTGTTTACTGTCATCTAAATGTCATAGTAGATAACAATTCTACATGCCACGGACAAATGGTGAAAATGTGCTGTATACAACCCTAAGTGTCTTGAAGAATGACCTAAGAAAAACATTCAAGTTAAGATCAAATGTTTTTTTCTTCCAAGGTTTAATCACCGAAGTGAATAAACTGTGACCTTGCTCTTTAATTTAAATCAAAATAACCTTTAGGAAATTATTTTTCTATCAGTTCTCTGAGAAGCACAAAGGGAAAAAGAATATCTAACTTTTTTTTTTTTTTTTTTGCAGCAAAATCACTTTATATAATTTGGACAGAAATGAATGTTAGTATATGTGTTAATGATTGTGAGAAAAATGAGAGAAAAAAGAAAAGCATAAAAATTTATAAATTAAAAACAAAACTCTGCAAAGCAATATAAATTGCAATGCATATCTATAGGAATACAGTGAAGGGAAGAAAATTCCATAGTTAGAACTAACTATATTTTTATTTATTAAGTAGATTTTTTGGCTAATTAGGGATTAAACTTGATAAGGACTACAAATCGAATCCATCCTTTACTGAAATTTTTTTCCATCCTTTACTGAGTTTGTTTTTTAAGTTCTGTAATATTTCTCTGCTTTAATATATGCAATAAACAAATATAAAACTTGTCATTTAAAAGTATCAAAGCAAACATGATAATATATTTATTATATAAAAATGTAGCCAAGCACAGTGGCTCATGTTTATAATCCCAGGGCTTTGGGAAGCCGAGGTGAGAGGATTACTGGAAGCCAGGAGTTCAGTATCAGTCTAGGCAACATAGTAAAACACCCATCTCTACAAAGAATTAAAAATAAAAATAAAAATAAAATATTAGCTCAGCGTGGTGGCCCATGCCTGTAGTCCTAGTTCTTTGGGAGGTTGAGGTGGGAGGATCACTTGCGCCCAAGAGTTTGAGGTTGTAGTGAACTACATCACAATACTATACTTCAGCTTGAGTGACATGGTGAGACTCTCTCTCTTTAACAGAAAAAAAAAATACAGCCTGGTATTGTGGTTCAAGCCTGTAGACCCAGCACTTTGGGAGGTGGAGGCAAGAGGATTGCCTGAGCTCACGGATTCAAGACTAGTCTGGGCAACATGGCGAGACCACATCTCTACCACAAAATTTTTTTTAAAAATTAGCTGGGCATGATGGTGCATGCCTGTAGGTCCAACTACTTGGAAGGCTGAGGCAGAAGGATTGCCTGAGCCCAGCAGATCGAGACTATGGTGGCCGTGAGCATACCACTGCACTACAACCTGGGCAATAGAGTGAGACTCTGATTCAAAAACAAAAAAGAAAGAAAAAAATCACAAATATATAGATTCTTACAATAATGGAAATGTAACTAAACATCTAAGACCACATGTGAAAAGTGTTTTCTAAATCAAATCCCAATTATCAAAATGGTTAACAAACTCCCATTGAATTTGCTCATTCAATTCCAGTTAAGTTTGGCTAACCCAAGCTTTATTCAATCATTCTGCAAATATTTATTAACTAGTTACTATGTGCTAGTTAATACAGTTACAACTGGGAGAAAAAGAAATATTTGTTTTCTATTTGTATTTCTATTTGTTTTCTATACCTAATATCAACCAATATATAAACTTGCAGAAACTTACACTATCAATATTTTTTGATAAAAACATTTCCCAAAATATTCATTTGGAATCAACAACTTATAATTTAATAATATTCCAGAGAGAAGTTCTAATAAGAGAAAGGGCTATCTGGCACAGAAATATGCCAGCAAAAATGAAATAGATATAACCTATTTCAGTAATCTTAAATCAAGTTGCCAAAATACAAAATTTAATGCTCTTACATAATGCTCAAAGTATTTTTCTTTTCATCTATTCCCGATTGCCTTATTATGTTAAAAAAATAATTGATTTTTTATATCGCTTGGCATTTTATGTGCTTTAATAGAATACATTTTGCTTTATGAAACCACAGTGTATTTAGGCAGCACTAGAGTATTAAAATATGCACCTTAAAAGTTAAGAGGTTTCTTGCCAACAGTTTTAAATTCCCCCAAATAACGAAAGGTCTAAAGACACAACAATAACTGGTAAAATGGCATAACAATATAGATGTCCTGTCATGACATTTTACATCTTCCCCAAATTTATCAGTAACTTTACCCTAGTTATAATTGGAGTATCTTAAATATATAAACACATAGATATTATGTATTAATAGAAATAGAATATATAACTTCACCAAGAACATTTCTCAATTTATCCTCGAGACTAATAGGTAAGCAAAACTATAAAAGCCTCCGTGTGAAGGGACCGGGACAGTGAGGACTGGGAATGACTGTTAATGTGTATGGGGTTCCTTTTTGGGGTGTTGAGTATGTTCTAAAATTAGAGAGTGGAGATGGCTGTGCAATTCTGCAAATATACTAAAAACAACTGAACTGTATATGCTTTATTTTATTTATTTATCTATCTGTTTATTTATTTATTTTTGGAGTTGGAGTCTCACTCTGTCACCCAGACTGGAGTGCAGTGGCCGCCCATGGTCACTGCAGCCTCGACCTGCTGGGCTCCGGCAATCCTTCCACCTCAGCCTTCCAAGCAGCCGGGACTACAGCCGCACGCTACCATGCCCGGCTAATTTTTGATTTATTGTAGAGATGAGGTCTCGCCAAGTTGCCCAGGTGGGTCTCGAACCCGCAGGCTCAGGCAATCCACTCACCTCAGCCTCCCAAAGGCGCGGGATTACAGGCTGAGCCATCGAGCCTGGCTTATATATGCTTTAAATGGGTGAATTTTATGGTATGTGAAATATATCTCTGTAAAGCTGGGGAAAAAAAACCTTCATATAAAAACCTTCATATAAAAAAGTTCATCAAGTTCTAGTCTCTAAAAGCACCCGTGGGTACATAACAACTGCTTCTCTTATTGTCTGGTTACTATATAATCCATCATTTTATTCACTAAGGAAGCTACTAATTTTAAAGGTAACAATTGAAAGCAGCGTGATATCCTACTTTGGGTATTCAGTTTTGCTTAAGTCAATGGGTTCCTCAAACAATTACAATTACTACTTCACATTATTGGACACAAACCAGTCGCTCTAAGAAAAACCACGTCCAAAGAGGTTCTTATACCTGGTAATCCAAAATGCTGAATCCCAAGCCTTTATGATCTTTTACCAACTCAACGATCTTGACTTCAGGAGACCACATTGCTAACTCCCCATCATCATCTTCTTCGATATTGACATATACATTGTGATCAGCCTGAAATACCAAAGAAGATACATACTTCAAAACACTCTCAATTCTGAAAAGAATGAACACATCAGAAATCGCACAACTTTTTCTCAAAATGGGAATTCTCTTTGGCATGCATAGTTTTTTTCTTATTAATCTTTGTAAAAGGGGCATGCTCCAGGGCACAAACAATCTAGGATGAGCACTTCATGAAAATTCAAGCACTTAAAAATGCAGATTGTTCAAATGTACTTTTATTAAAGTACCTGTTTCTTTCAAAGTAGTAACACTGACCTCTTATACTTCAATGAGTTCTGTCATCCCATTAGAAGCATAAAAGGAAAAACATGCAATTTAAGCAAATGCAAACTTCATCCAAAGTAGAGAAGATTTTAAGATATTTAAGTAGTAATACCTGGATTGATAATTAAACACAGAGAAAGATAGATGCCGACACACAGACAGGCAGAAGCAGGGCACAGAAAAACCACTTATGCTGGCTCCTGGAAGTGTTCGGGAAAACCTTCATGAGAGAAATAAGGTGAAAAAAAAAATCCAAGTCCTTGGGTATCATATACATCTAAGAATAGGTAAAAATCACTGAGTTGAAATGCAGAAAATCTGATCTTAGATGACATAGGCCAACACAACCACCCAACACATAGGTCTTTGCTTGCGTTTCCTGACTTCACTCCCCAAAGTCCCTCTATTCCAGACTCCCTAACCTTTCAGGAAGAAGAATCAGTACTATGTGGAATTTCAGAAATAAAAAGGACAGGGTCATTTAACAGAATGAGCCCACTATGCAGAAGGAGAATGGCTGCTTCCAAAACCTTCTGTTTGTATACAAATTACAGGATTGCACTGTCCTTTTCTTCCAATTTACCTTCCCCAAAATACTCTGTACTTCTATGTGAAGCTCAAAATTATCTCATTTTCTTTATAACCCAAGTAACTAACAAAATGTCTGGCTCCTAGGCTAGCATGGAAGCTCAGTGAGGGACACCATAGAGTATACTGTGGTTACCCACTCGATCTACACGATGCCTGCCTGATAGTAGGCATTCAATAAATGTGTGTTTCTCTGGACACTCCTCCTTAATGAAGCGACCAATTAAATAATTGTTAAAAGTAGACTTCTTGGCCAACTGCATTGGCTCAGCATGCAGTCCTAGCAATTTGTGAGTCCAACATGGGAAGACTGTTGGAACCCAGGAGTCCAAGATCAGCCTGGGCAACATAGTAAGACTTTGTCTCTACAGAAAAATAAAAAAACAAGTTGGGCATGGTGGTACTTGCCTGTAGTCCCAGCTACTTGGAAAACTGAGGTGGGAGGATCGCCTGAGCCCAGGAGGTCAGGGATGAGGTGAGCCATGATCACGCCACTGCATTCCACCCTGGGCGACAACGCAAGACCCCACACACAAAAAAAGACTTCTTAAAACTCTGGATAATTTCAGTGAATAAAATGAAAATGCATCATCCCTACAAACACAATTTTGAAAGATCTGTATGAGAAAATTCATTTAACAGAATCAAAGAATGCAAGAAAAACAGTCCTCTATAGTTTGGAAGACAGCTAATATGAACACATTTTTAAAATTAGGATTGGGGCCGGGCTCGGTGGCTCAGCCTGTAATCCCAGCGCTTTGGGAGGCCAAGGTAAGCGGATTGCCTGAGCCCGCGGGTTCGAGACTTGCCTGGGCAACTTCGCGAGACCTCATCTCTACAATAAATCAAAAAATCAGCTGGGCATGGTAGCGCATGCCTGTAATTCAGGCTACTCGGAAGGCTGCGGTGGAAGGATCGCCAGAGCCCAGCGAGTCGAGGCTGCAGTGGCCGGGAGCGGCCACTGTACTCCAGTCTGAGCGACAGAGTGAGACTGCAACTCAAAAAAAAAAAAACAAAATAAAATAAAATTAGGATTGGGCCAGATCTCAAACTATTGTTAAAAAACCTGGGCAGTCAATTCACAATCCTTGGTAATCTGAATCTAAGCATGGGAACCATTTTTTGGTTCTTGAATTACATAAATTGAAATTAGTGGGAACGTTATTAATCAATACCCTCTGTACATTTCAGACTGATGTGAGGAAGTGATGTACTTAAAATGAAAACACTTATATTTTCCAATAAAAAGTAGAGTTCCAGTGGCTAATACAATATGATTAATGTTTTACTGTAGCATTTGATACGCTCACTGATTAACGAGTATTAGATTTTTGACTGAGTTGCCTAACCAGATAGGGTTTGAGAACATAAGATGGTCTCAGGATAAATGAGAAAAGAGACAGATAGAAAAAGAGCCAGGGTTTTAAGAAACCACCTATAATGACAAAACCCAAGCTTATAGAAATTTTAAGGCTTCAAGGTACAAAAGATATTATATTCTAACCTGAAATATATCGCTTTGCTACAGTCAGTTCTGCATAACTCCTGTATTTACAGAATGGAAAGCAATCATCTAATGGGCAGCCAGGTTGACATTCAGCATAATTCAAAGGTGTTGGTCACCCACTGTGGTAGAGTGTGACGGATGGGGACACAGAGTGAGCAAAGGGCTGGAGATTTACACACCCTGCAAGATGAGATTAGAGGCATTGCTATCAACCTTCAGAGGGAAGCCACCACCCACATTTCATTTCAGTAAAAATAGCAAATGTCACAAAGTGTGGCATTCGAGTCCCCTCTATGAAATATTTTTTTTGCAACAGTTAAACATTTAAAAAACTATATTGCCAATCAATAATCAAGACTTTGCTAAGCTGCTCTTATATACCCAGCTTAGCAAAGCCTTGGTTATTGATGGACAATCTTTTATTTTATCAATAATCAAGACTTTGCTAAGCTGCTCTTACGTACCCAGTACAGAATAAAAACACTCTGAGATGGAAAATAATTTTAAGAAATGGCCTCCGCCCACAAGGGGCGGACAGTCTCCTTGGAAAAACAAGATCAAAACACACTTAAGTGTCCATGATTATAAGACAGGCTGGACTCTTGTGTACTTTATGAAATCAGAAACAAAGGTAGGTGGACTGGGGGAACCATGAGCAGCCATAGCTAACTGGGCAAAGCATTGCACTAAGCACTTTCCGTACTCGAAGCATTGCACTAAGAACTTTGCACACATTTCTGCATTTCCTTCGCACACAAACTCTGTGAGGTGGGTAAGTACTATAATTTTCACAATTTTTCAGAGGTGTGCCTGGCCCTAAACTATGTTTAATGGAATTATAATCTGAAAGAATTTGAGGGCTGGGTGCAGTAGCTCACGCCTATAATACCAGCACTTTGGGAGGCTGAGGTGAAAGGACTGCCTCAGCCCATGTGTTTGAGACCAGCCTCAACTTGGTGAGGCCTCATCTCTACAATACATCAAAAAATTAGCTTGGCATGGTAGCACGCATCTGTAGTTCCAGCTACTTGGAAGGTCGAAGTGGAAAGATCGACTGAGTCCATCCAGCAGGTGGAGGCTGCGGTGGCCGTGAATGCCACTGCACTCTAGCCTGGGCGACAGAGTGAGACTCCGACTCAAAACAAAAAATAAACAAATTTAAAAATAGAAGAATTTGAGGCTGGGTGCAATAGACCATGCCCATAATCCTAGCATTTTGGGAGGCCGAGGTAGGAGGACTGCTTGAGGCCATGAACTCAAGGCCAGTCTGGGCAATAAAGTGAGACCCTGTCTCTACAAAAAATAAAAAAATAAAAATTAGTTGGGTGTGGTTGTCCTAGCTACTAAGGAAGCTGAGGTAAGAGGATTGCTTGAGGTCAGGAGATAGACATCCTTAACATTTATAAAAATTAAGGTCTCACCCCAGGGGAACAGAGTGAGACCCTATTTCTAAAGAATACATACATACATACATAAAATAATTTGAAAACGGAGGAAAGTGGAATAAAAGATGAGTCAACAAATAGCATAAGATAGCAAGCATGTGCTCAAAACTTTTTATTGTTATAATGCTCTCAAAAAAAAAAGTGTACCAAGAACGTAGAAAGTGCTATTTCATTCTCTGACCTACAGCCTTTTATATCAATTTCTAGTCTTGCTTCAAATTTGATCATATGGACGGGTACAGTGGCCCACCCCTGTAATCCCAGAACTTTGGGAGGTCCAGGCAGAAGTATTGTTTGAGCCCAGGAGTTCAAGACCAGCCCGGGCAACGTAGCGAGACCCTGTCTCTACATATTAAAAATAAAAAACAAATTTGATCATAGATCTTCATATTTCTAAGGCTCTGAAAAAGCACAGTCCATTAGCTATGCAATGCTCATCAACTTCTGAAGATAAAACTTATTCAGATGAACTGAGTTGAATTAGAAGCCAAAAGAAATGAGACCAGGCAATTCCTTAAGAATTCTCTAAAATCAAAATCAATCAATGTCACAAACATTTCAAGGAAAGGAAAGGAAAAAGTTTGATGACATTAAATGAAAAGGAACCATTTGCAAAGCTATGCGTTGTTGTCTTAGTCAAGCAAAGAGCCAAGTAGAGTGGGTTCCCCTCCCTTCCTGTGGCAATGCACTCTTGGGGTGGCATCCTTGATGCGTGGGCGTGCCCATGGGATCCACAGTGTATTTATTTAGTACCTCCATCTCAGAAACAGAAGCTTCAGTGGTCCTTGGTTCATCTACAGAGGCCTCATCATCAAACAACCTCCGACAGCAAACCAAGGTAAAAGGGGGTGGCACTTCCTTAAGAAAGGAGACTGCTTCTCGGCGGGATTTTCCATAGAGTTGCACGCCGTTGACCTAGGAAGACAAGGAATAAGTCAGAACTGAAGTGACCCCAACTGAAAAACCCCAAATCTCATATTTACAACAGTCTACCAAAGTGAAAATAGAATATCGGTTTATTGATCATATTATTGTAGTACTAAATACAAATGGTAGAAATCCTTAACATTTATAAAAATTAAGGCTAAATCTTTACTGATCGTGGTTTTACCAATCTTGGGTGAATAAGGTATAATATGGCTGCCTATTATACTCTACCCAATATTTTGCACCTCTCTGTTTCCCCTTTTGATACTCCAATGCTGTATCTCTCACCTGCTTCAACCCAGTTCTCCTTAAACACACGGGAAAACCATTTCCTTCTGCATTTTCATTTCATCAGAGTATCACTATAGATATTAACACTAAATTTAAGGCTGTTGAAAACTGCTTCACTGGCTGGGCATGGTGGCTCACATCTACAATCCCAGCACTTTGGGAGGCCGAGATGAGAGGATTGCCTGAGCCGTTCTGCCCTCATATGACACCCTTAGGGGCCCAGCTCAAGTGCCCCTGTCCCTCCCTATCATGCCTCTCTCAGCCATAAACGATGTGTCTGTCTGTCTGGGCTCTCTCACATTTGACACTGTGCCTGACACCGGTTAGCCCTGGACACACTGGTCTCCCACACTGGGTGATAAGGCCCTGGCAGTGTTCATTAAATAATGGTTTCGGGGGTGGACCCTGAGCTATCTGGACTCAGTCTTTGTTCCACCACCTACTAGCTGTATGACCTTTGGCAGGTAACTTAATGTTTCTGGGGCTGAATTTCTTCATCTGTGAAAAGAGGATAGTGATAATGGTTCATACGTCTGTCGTAAGAGCTAAACTCATACACATGAAGTGCTTGGGTTTCTGTGTGGGTTTCCTGGGTGGTTGGCTGGACCTTTCCCAGATGGGTCCCCTCCCATCAGAAACAGCCTCTTGGCCAGGCACAGTGGCTCAAGCCTGTAATCCCAGCACTTTGGGAGGCCGAGGTAAGGGGATTGCCTGAGACCATGGGTTTGAGAACAGCCTGGGCAACTTGGCAAGATCTCATCTCTACAATAAATCAAAAAATTAGCTGGGCGTGAGAGCACATGCCTATAGTTCTGGCTACTTAGAAGGCTGAGGCAGACGCTGGGATGGCTGTGAGTGTGCTACAGCACTCCAACCTGGGCAATGGAGTAAGATTCCAACTCAAAAAAAAAAGAAAAGAAAAGAAAGAAACAGTCTCTTGAATGCTCACCCCTTCCTGGCGAGGAAAGTCATACGTCTGGCTTCTGCCTTCTCCCTCAGCATTGCAGGGTCCTGCACGAAATGGTCAGCTGTGAGGGAAAGGGAAACAGATCTGGACTCACAAGCTGCCCC
>NW_007251765.1:713768-732905 GCF_000164805.1 Carlito syrichta
GTCGCCCAGACTGGAGTGCAGCGGCCGCTCCCGGCCACCGCAGCCTCGACCTGCTGGGCTCCGGTGATCCTTCCGCCTCAGCCTTCCACACAACTCCTATTCTACACCCTAGAGCCTTGCCTGGCAGTCTCCAAAGACTCAGTGCACTCACAGTTGTGACCTAAGACTTTTTAGACTATCTCAACCACTGGGATTTTCCCAGAACTCTGCACTCAGAGGGCTGGGATGCATGAGAAATCAGAGCTGCTATGATTCCTGCTCAGTAACCTTCTAGGACTCCCCCGTGCCCTCAGAATGAAATCCAAATGACTTTTCTTATGGCAAAGCCCCCTACTCATAGGCAGTGCTGGATGAGTCAGGGTCAGCATGGGGGAATGGGCTTCTACCCCTGGCATGGCCTTAAGTGGATGCTGACCCTTGGCCCTCTGGACTATCTCCTTGCTGGATGAGGGGGCTGGATTAGAGGAATCTCTGGCTACCTGTTCCTAACTCCTTTGTCCTGACTGCGCCTGCACTTTCTTGCCATTCTGCCCTCATATGACACCCTTAGGGGCCCAGCTCAAGTGCCCCTGTCCCTACCTATCATGCCTCTCTCAGTCATAAACGATGTGTCTGTCTGTCTGGGCTCTCTCACATTTGACACTGTGCCTGACACCGGTTAGCCCTGGACACACTGGTCTCCCACACTGGGTGATAAAGCCCTTGCAGTGTTCATTAAATAATGGTTTCGGGGGTGGACCCTGAGCTATCTGGGCTCAGTCTTTGTTCCACCACCTACTAGCTGTATGACCTTTGGCAGGTAACTTAATGTTTCTGGGGCTGAATTTCTTCATCTGTGAAAAGAGGATAGTGATAATGGTTCATACGTCTGTCGTAAGAGCTAAACTCATACACATGAAGTGCTTGGGTTTCTGTGTGGGTTTCCTGGGTGGTTGGCTGGACCTTTCCCAGATGGGTCCCCTCCCATCAGAAACAGCCTCTTGGCCAGGCACAGTGGCTCAAGCCTGTAATCCCAGCACTTTGGGAGGCCGAGGTAAGGGGACTGCCTGAGCCCATGGGTTCGAGACCCACCTGGGCAACTTGGCAAAACCTCATCTCTACAATACATCAAAAAATTAGCAGGGCATGGTGGCACATGACTGTAGTTCCAGTTATTTGAAAGGCTGAGGTGGAAGGATCACCTGAGCCCATCAGGTCGAGGCTGCAGTGACCCTGAGCTTGCCACTGCACGCCAGACTGGGCGACAGAGTGAGACTCCAACACACACACACACCCACAAAACAAAAACTAAACGAAATAGCTTAACTTACTGCTTAATGTGCAGGTAACAAAATCTAGAATGCTCAGTTATCAAAATTTAACATCAGTTCACAATATTCTTTCATATCCCAAACACTCTTAATACCATTCTAGAAAAATGACTTCTATTAAAAGGAAATATATGTAACTTTGTAACAGTTACTTTCTTTTTTTTTTTGAGTTGGAGTCTCACTCTGTCGCCCAGACTGGAGTGCAGTAGCCACTCCCGGCCACCGCAGCCTCAGCCTGCTGGGCTCCGGCGATCCTTCCGCCTCAGTCTTCCAAGTAGCTGGAACTACAGGTGCGCGCTACCACGCCCAGCTAATTTTTTGATGTATTGTAGAGATGAGGTCTCGCCAAGTTGCCCAGGCGGGTCTCGAACCCACGGGCTCAGGCAATCCACTCACCTCAACCTCCCAAAGCGCGGGATTACAGGCTGAGCCACTGAACCCGGCTAACAGCTCCTTTCTTATATGCTCTGCTGATACAGTCATCAAGCATGTGTAGAAAGTAGTAAAATAAAACATTTTTCAAATTATTTTATAGAAGTATCCCATATGTTTAAAAGAAATGATATTCTTTATTCATGACTAAGTCTTGTCGCCAAAAAATTATCTAAATTTCATATTACTTTTGGTATATAAAAATATTTGGCACCAAAGATGATTCAGAAAGAGAAGCCTATTATGATCTTTTTTACACATAACTTCAGTTCAAAGGGTGCTCTCAGTTCCAATCACAAGTCTTTAAAAACTGATCTGACTGCATCTCCCAAAACGGTGAGGAAAGAATACAATCCAGGCAACAAATAATCTTTTCATATCTGACTCCTACCTTCCTGGGAGGGTTCAGAAGCATTACCAGTTTTAAAGATATTTCTAGTCTGGCATTAATTTCTAACAAGTGCTGTGCTAATGTTCAGATAAATAGCTAAGATGATTTTGCTGGGAGAAGCCTTTCTACAAATCTGTCATTGCACCAGAGAATAAGAGGACACTGGGTTGCTGGAAGCATCCCATGAGCAGCCACTGGCCAAATCTCAAGGCAGTGTCCCTGGGAATCACTCTCAAGGCTGTAACACACCAAGCACTTAGCCATCAGGCCAGACATATCTCCCCACCTCTTAATTATTTACAAAGAAAGCACCACATGGTAAAGAGAACAACAAGCACTTTAGGGAACTAGCCCTACTGGAAAAGTAAATATCTTCTCCCAAGTCTTTATGACAAATAAAGGCATCCAGGGGACAGCAAGACCAGCAGTAGATGAAAGCTTTCCCACATAACTGCAAGTCAACCTTTATACAAGAAGAGGCAGGGAGGTGCCCATCACTGGTCACACCATATCCAAGGTGCCAACTGATGTCACAAGCACAAAAAGCTCTAAAATCAACGTAATTTATACTTAAAAAAAAAAGCAAGTAGATACAATCAAAGCAGGAATTCTAACCAAACACAAGTACTAGTTTGTGTTTCACTTCAACAAATTAGAAAGTCACTGTTCAGGTTTTTATCTTGGAGTATCTTTAAATATTTATTTACCTCATTATTTATTCATTCGAATTGTCTCCAGTTATTATAGCAGTGCCTGCTAGACCTCCTCACTACTCTCTATCGCTAAAGGGATTGGTCACATGACCAGCTCCTATCTAAAGGGATTTATGGCTGCTGTAAATAGCTGTTCTGGGCTGAGACTTGGCACGGTGTTCTAACCCCAAAGCATATTTGTGTTTCTGGTCTTGAGCTCTAAGGGGTACATTAAACACACACACACACACACACACACATTCACTCACTCACTTCAAGTTTAGGAGTTTATTTGGCTAACTTTACAGATTTTTTTTTCTATATTGGGTTACTCAGAAGAAATTGACTTATTTTAGAATTCACGATATTTCTCAAGGTCCTTCAACTTGAGACCCTCTTAAGTGTCATCGAATCTCAGTTATCCTGACTTTATGATTAGAAAACACACACACACGTACCTACTTCCAGAGTACAGAATACAATACAAGTGTGGCCCAACTATATTAGCACGTTCAATCTTCATCCCAGTTCCTAATGTTTGTTACTCTGCCTTTTCTTTCTTTTTTTTTCTTCTTTTTTTTTTTTTAGTTAGAGTCTCACTCCATCACCCAGGCTGGAGTGCAGTGGCACCCTCACAGCCACCCCAGCGTCCACCTGCTGGGCTCCGGCGATCCTTCCGCCTCAGCCTTCCAAGTAACCAGAATTACAGGCGCGTGCTACCTCACCCAGCTAATAGTTGATTTACTGTAGAGACGAGGTCTCGCCAAGTTTCCCGGGTTGGTCTAAAACCCCTGGGCTCAGGCAATCCACTCGCCTCGGCCTCCCAAAGTGCTGGGATGACAGACGGAGTTACCAAGTCTGGCCTACTCTGCCTTTTCATAGTGATAATATTGTCTATGCAGTCTTCTCACTTGACCATTTCCCACATCTATTTTAGGAGCTCAGGAGGTAGTGTGATGTATTTGAAAAAATAATGAAATGGGAGTTAGGAAACATGAACTCAAGTGATATCATTCTACCACTAAGTCAGCATATAAAGTTGGGGACATTAATGCCTCATTTTCATATCTGTAAACTTAGGGGTTTCAGTTTGTTGTGCAAACCATGGAACTTTTCAGTCTAACAAAATCTCTCAAGAAAAGTAATTTCGAGGCAGAGGTGTTCCAGAACTGCTCTGATTGAAGAGAGGTTGGGGAGCCTGGACAAGCCCAGTCGAGGTCGTCATTTTGAGGGGAAAGTCCCAAGGAGACCATTCAAAACCAGTAAGACTGAGGTCATTCAGCTCTAATGCTTATTAGAGATAATCAACAAAACCTGCAAATGAACGTGGCCCCATATTGCAATAAGGGCCAGGGATTAGAATTTTGCTTAAAAAATTACTCACTATGCTATCAAACTTTACTCTTTGTCAATCGTTTAAATAAAGGACATCTCAGGAGCCACAAAAAAATGGGACAATGACCTGAAAGTATAATATCTACTTCCTTTATTATTCAATAAGCTGTTAGTATTTTTCAATCTAAGAGGCTCATGTTACATTGGCATTGGTGACACTGTAACTCCGTGGATTTCTGAGAACACATTTTTCTAGAACTTAAAAATTTCTCCCTGTGTCTGTCTGCTGCCGTAAATTTTACCTCGAGAAGCTCATCTTCCGGTTGTAGGAGACTCAATGTATCAACAGGACCACCCGGAGCAATTGAAGAAATATAATGGTGCCCATCAAAAGAATCCACTTCCACGCCAAGCCTCAGAGTGTGTATAGGCAGCAGCTGTAGCCAAACACAGAACAATGAGATCAACATCTGGCTGTGAATCCTCCACCCAGCAGAATTCTGACATGAAAACCCACCTCTTGAATAAAATCACCGAAATCCTAAAAGAGGACAATGGGATAACTAGTCCCGAGTACAGTTAGGAAGTCACTGGGTCACTTTGTTCGCACTCTTCCTTTAGGATTCCCTGGGAATGGAGAGACAGATGTACATGGTCCTGCCTTTCTTTTTTTTTAACTTTAAAATTTTTATTTTAAAATTGTGGGGTACAATTCAGGGTTAGGTATACAAATATTCATTGTGTGGGTACCCTTGTTGATGAGGTGTACCCTTGTTGATGAGGTGTGCCCCACCTTCCCCAGGCAGATATCGACTACCATTAATTCCAACTCCCTACCCCCTCTCCCCCTGTAGTTTTTCGTGACTGTCAATTCTTTTCTTATAGTATTACAGTAGTTGTTCATGGTCCAGTTATGAGTGAGAACATGTGATACTCAGTTCTCTGTTTCTGTGGCAGATCACTCAAAAACCAACTGTGCTGTCCATCAAAAGAGACCTGGATTTTTAAAAAAATGTTGTACATATATACAATGGAATATTACGCAGCCATAAAGAAGAACAAAATCATGAACTTCGCAGCAACCTGGATGGAATTAGAGTCTACAGTACTGCCTTTCTTTTCAGCTTCACATTTCCTATAGTCCCCAGGACTCATTGTGTTTCACTTTTCTACAGGGCTCTCCACCCCTCAGGTCATCCTAACTCCCCTTTATTACCCAACTAACTTCTATCCACACTTCAATACCAAGGTCGTGTCACTTCCTGGAAGCCCTGAGTTAATGTGTCTTCCGGGGTTCAAGACCACCCTGTGCACATCTCCATCACAGCTCACGACATACTGTGTTCAGGATTCCTATTTTCTTGACTGTGCCCGTCCCCCTCCAGCTCTACTGAATGCAGAGTCTGTATCTTTAATCTCAATAAGCTCAGCCCTAGAACAGTACCAGGCATGAAACATGGGCTCACGACATGCTATTTGAACTAACCCATGAAAGATAGTACCTTACCCCAGATGTCCTTTTCCATCTAGCCAACTAGATGAGAACATTTCCGATTTGGGGAAGGTAACCATGATCCATTCTAGGATTGATTCTATTGGTTTACAAAGATTCATATGGGGCAAGATATAAGCCAAGAACTGAAACACTCTAGCCAATGTCAGAGTAAAAAGATGAATGTGTTAGTTGCACTCATCTTTGTTAGCTGCAAAGGTCAAGGGAACTCGCCAAACTCCGTTCCCTTGACTTTCAAAGACAGATTTCTCCTTGTGACTGCGTAAACTCAAATCTGGTAAATGGTGCTAATATAATCTATATTTCCTGTTATCAATAGTCTGTTTATCTAAAAATACCAGAGTCGCCACCTCTAACTATGCTTTATAAGGAGAAAATCCTACATAGGGTGGCAGTGAGCCTACAATGTGGCTGGCTCTTTCTCTCATTGTTCTTTTTCTTTTTTTTTTTTGAGTTGGAGTCTCACTCTGTCGCCCAGACTGGAGTGCAGTGGCCGCTCCTGGCCACCGCAGCCTCAACCTGCTGGGCTCCGGTGATCCTTCTGCCTCAGCCTACCAAGTAGCTGGAACTACAGGCACGTGCTACCATGCCCGGCTAATTTTTTGATTTATTGTAGAGATGAGGTCTTGCCAAGTTGCCCAGGTTGGTCTCGAACCCGCAGGCTCAGGCAATCCACTCACCTTGGCCTCCCAAAGTGCTGGGATTACAGGCTGAGCCACAAAGCCCAGCCCTCATTGTTCTTACTGAGCTAGTCAACTCCCCTCAGGCATCTGCTCAGAGTCCCCAGAGTGTTACAGGCCTTGCCTTAGACACCATCTGGGCCTCATTTCTGACCTACTACAGACAAGCAGACAAATGTGAAGTGGCAAGTAGACCAGCCGACTAAGATCTCCACGACTTAAAAAAGGCATGAGGGACTTCAGGTCCTGGGATAATATCCTGAAAATTAACCACTAAGCACACTTCAGGATTCACAACCACCTTTGCCAATAAGATGGTCTAGCACACTAAATGGAAGGTCAAGGTTGTTTTTACACCTGTTTCCTCTCTGCGATTTCCTTCTCACTGCTGCCACCTCATTTTCTTGTCTGGTCATTGTACCACATCATGTAACTCAAGATAGAAGGAGACATTAGTGCCATTTTCCTTAACAGTGTATCTAACAGAGCGAGTAAGAACTCCCAGAGAAACGTGTCTGTGATAACATTTCCCCGTCTCTGCCAACTGTCTTCCTTGCTTTGTTTATGAGCCAGACACTACGGGCAGGAGTCTCCAGTGGGGTGCTGGAGCGGGCTGGGACCGGTTTGAGAACAGAATGTTCCATTTTCAGAAATGTTGCCAGCCAATCGTTCCACAGAGCCATTATTGAAAAATTACATCATATAAAGCTACAATTCAATAATAAGCATAAATGTAGTAAGTACTCAGAAGCCATCACTTCCTAATTAATTTTTAAACCACATTTTACTAATACCAATGTTCTTAAAGCAATTTCTACCTACTATATCTGTATAGATAGAAATACCGTCTATCTGAGAACTCAGTACCGAAGGGCTGGGCGACTGAAAGGGACAGCTGAGGTGCTCGGTAGTTTAGCTACTAAATGCAGCTGGGACAGGTAATTAAATAGGCCTGTTCCTTTGGAGAAGCCCCTCCAAAGTAGACAAGGAAGTGCTACGGTGCATCACCTCCCAACTCAGAGACTGGCAATGTCACTTTGGTAGCTTCAAATCTGCCACAGTGGGAGTATTTATTTACACCACCGATATTGGCAAATGGTACAAATTCAAGCTGCCCCTCTCTCCTTTTTTTAGAGTTAGAATTTACCAGCATACCATTGTCTATGATACAGTTTGGACATGATATCCAGTGCTGCCTATTTATGGGGTATAAACTATACGCAAGTCATTGAGCTGTGAGCTGGAAATACAGGGTGAAGGAAATAAACAGTCTCTGCCCTCACGGAACTAACCACAACACACAGACAACAGACAAAAAGGTAAGTAGATGCAAACAAATAAACACACAAGCAAACAAATAACTAATGGACCATCAAGCAGCAGGATCATCACAGTCCTGTTAGGATAAAAAGATAATCCAAAGAAACACATCCAAGTAAAGTGTGACCATCTCGAGAAAAACAAACACGTAATCACTAATTGTGGTAAGTGCAACAAGGAACTAATCAGGGTCCTAAGAGGTCATTTTGGAAGGCTGGTCAGAGAAGGCTCCACACTCAATGAGACTCTTAGGGGGAGTCTGGAAGGATAAGAGTAAGTTAGCTCTACCAAAGAGCCTGCTAGGGGATGCCTTGTGGGAGGTGAGTGAAAAGATAACTGCTAAATTTTGGGTTTGAGCAAATGAATGAATGGCAGTAACAGCTTCTGTATTAGAAATAAGTGCCTAAAATAAAACAAAGACACTGCTGTACACACAAAGAGCTCTCTGCTCCTTATGTCATAACATGCGCCCATAAAAGATAAAGAAGGGTTATGAGGGAACGGGTTCCACACCCTTCCCAATCCTCATCTATTCACATGGCTGATCTCTAGTCCCACCTCCACAGAATAGCTGAAGCCAGGACAGGGCAGGAGCACAGAGGATCAGCATCCCATGCCCTCCAGATCCAGGGCCGTGCCTTCTAGTCCAGCAGTCCCCAACCTTTTTGGCACCAGGGACCAGCTTCATGGAAAACAATTTCAGCAAGGATGTAGGGGGTGGGAAGAGTGGGATGGTTTCGGGATGATTCAAGCGCATAACATTTATTGTGTACCTTATTTCTATTATTATTATATTGTCATATATAATGAAATAATTATGCAACTCATGATTTAAAAAAAAAGAGGTGTGGATGTAAGTGACAAATAAAATAACCAGCAGGCCACATGTAGACTAAAATGAGTGTTGGATTCTGACTTACAGCCTACCACCAGACACAGCTGGATAATTGAAGTACACCAACTCACTTGCCACTCACTGATAGGGTTTTGACATTAGTCTGCAAGCAATTGATTTTTTATGCTCTCCATGCAATCAAACCTTATTGCTAATGTTAATCTGTATCTGCAGCCACTCCCCAGCAACACAATCACCGCCTCAGTTCCACCCCAGATCATTAGGCATTAGACTCTCATAAGAAGTGCCCTCACCTGTGCAGTTCACAACAGGATTCACGCTCCTATGAGAATCTAATGCCATGCTGATCTGACAGAAGGCAGAGCTCAGACAGTGATGCGAGTGATGGGGAGTGGCTGTAAATACAGATAGAGCTTCACTCACTTGGCCACCGCTCACCTCTTGCTGTGCGACCTGGTTCCTAACAGGTCACAAACCAGTACCAGTCTGTGGCCTAGGGACTGGGGACCCTTGTTCTAGGCGATTCCCCCAGATACCTGCAAACTCCAGATGCTCCCTGGAAAATTTAAATGGAGAACAAAACACGCAGGCTCCATCTTCAATCATGCTGAATAGAAATGGTGTTTACGAAATCTGTCAGTCTGAAGGAGGCCTACCTCATAAATAATTCTGAATCTAAATCTGAGGAGTACAGCTGGGTTTCGAAGACTTCACGTTACATGGCCGCAGGCTTCTCTACAGGAGCAGGACTGTTTAATTACCCATCCCAGCTGTATTTAGCAATGAAACAAATCAAGCATTTCATCTGTCTCTTTTGGTTGTCCACCCCTTCGGTCTTCTGAGTTCTCAGATAGAGGGTAGAAAGCGCTGAGATGACAGAGTGGGTGCAACAGATGACTGATGCCTTCATGCACACTGCATGTCACGCATGTCACGCTTATTCAAAGCGCTTTGAGAGAGGGACTTATTTCAACTGACAAAGTTAATGATCCTGATATGACAAGGAAAGGACACAAGGAGATGCATCCAAGGAGAGTGCAACTATTGTGCAACTTACTGTCAGTGCTAAACGATGAAGATCAAATGAGATGAAGAAAACTTGAGGCCTTCAACCTGGGAGAGGCGAGACCTGTGTCATGAAACAAACTGTGATCCATTCATTTTGCTAAAAGCTCTCCTTTTAGTATTATAATATTCCATTGTGTGAATAAGAAAGCATTTGGCAGTTGAGGGAAACTGCTAGGGGAGGGAGGGGCATACCTCTTCGACAAGGGTACCTGCATAATCAGTGTTTGTATACCTGACCCTGAATTGTACCCCACATCTTTATAATAAAAATAAATAATAAAAATAAAAGCTCTACTTTTAGGACCCTAAAACAAGATCTCAAGAATGCTCAAGGGGGACTATAAATAATATTGCTTCAGGAAGAGAAGAAACTTCTGGAAAGGAATGCTCCAAAGATGTGGCAGTGGGATGGGGGAGGATACTTCCCAAAAAGCTGGACTCGGCAGAAAACAGAACAGAAAGGACCCCATGACTGGTTCTTATAACCCTCATACACATACACAAAGTATTAAGTAGCCATGTCTGCTTAACCTTAGGGAGTTACTAAATTTACCATAAATAAAAAAATAACTTTCTAAGAAAGAGGCTATAAGTTTTTTGGGGATTTTTTTGTTTTTTTGTTTTTTAGTTGGGGTTTCACTCCATCACCCAGGCTGGAGTGCAGTGGCACACTCACAGCCACCCCAGCATCAACCTGCTGGGCTCCAGCAATCCTTCCACCTCAGCTCTCCAAGTAGCCAGAATTATAGGCACTCACCACCACACCTGGTTAAGTTTTGATTTTTTTATTGTAGAGACGAGATCTCACCAAGTTGCCTGGGCTGGTCTTGAACCCACGGGCTTGGGCAATCCGCTTGCCTCAGCCTCCCAAAGTGTTGGGACGACAGGCTGAGCCACCGAGCCCCGCAGAGGCTATAAGTTTTAAAGTAACAGTCACCTCCAAATGTGGGGCACAGAGAAAAAAATAAATAAAGTAATGGTGAACCACAAGCATAATGGCCTCCAACGTTAATTGTTTTTGCTCAGGGGCTATGGAAGACAATCAATCCATCAATCCATTAGTGCTTCATTTATATTTGTTTTTCTCATTTCTCTAAATTTTTAATTCTGCATGTTCAGAAAATACATTACAGGTACTCTGTCATACAGTGGGATGTTGAGAGTTCTCTTCAGTTTCCTAACACCAAGGTCAAGTGTCAGCTGCCATTTGTCATTGTAGGTATCATTTATGTCACCTGCCTGGCCCACACGATATTTGAGTTTTTGACCCTTGATCTAAGACTTTGCTCTTGACACACTCCCTGCTATTGTACTCATTCCTCCAAACCCATTCTTCAGAACAGAGCTCAAATGCCATCCTACCAATATGCCTCCTTCATCTGTCTCCTTCCTTGAACACTTATTAGGCATTTTAGCAATACCTGAACAATAATGCTCAGTGGAGTGTGGCGAGAGAAGCATCAAAGTTCCATTCAGAGGCCAGGTGTGGTGACTCACACCTATAATCTCAGCATTTTGAGAGGCGGAGGTGAGAGGATTGCCTGAGCACAGGAGTTTGAGACCAGCCAGGACAACATAGTGAGACCGCATCTCTACAAAAAATTTTTAAAAATCAGCAAGGCACGGTGACACACGCCTGTAGTCCCAGTTACTTGGAAGGCTAAGGTGGAAGGATCCTATGAGCCCAGCAGGTGGAGGCTGCAATGGCCATGATTATGCTGCTGCACTCCAGCCTGGACAATAGAGTGAGACTTCAAATTTAAAGAAAAAAAATTCCTTTTAGGAAACTCACCCCAAACCTACAGAATCAGAGCACTGGTGAGGAAGAACAAAATAGATCATGTGCATTTTGAAAAAGCTCCTTGGATATTTCTGATATGCCACCTGCCCTAAGAGGTAGCCACTGTGACAACAGCTATTTGATTCTATTTACGCTCTCCACTCAAAAAGAGTGCAAGGTATCATCAACTCACATGCTTGAGAACTGGTAACAGCATTGCCTCTGGGGTGGAAGATGAGGGGACTCGGATGGGAGGACAACTTTTCATTTTTGCATGACACATTTCCATACCTTTTAAATTTTACACCTTGCTCACTTATTGTCATCTATTCAAAACTGAAAGGCATAAAGAAACCCAGGCACGGTGGCTCATGCCTCTAATCCCAGCACTTTGGGAGGCCAAAGCAGGAGATCTGCTTGGTTCCAGGAGTCTGAGACCCTTAACTTAGCGAGACCCTGTCTCTAAAATTAAAAATTAAAAAATTAGCCAGGCATGGGGGCGCATGCCTATAGTCCCAGCTACTCGGGAGGCTGAGGCAGAAGGATTGCCTGAGCCCAGGAGGTCGAGGCTGCAGTGAGATATGATGGTGCTATTGCACTCCAGCCTGGGCAGCAGAGTAAGACCCCAGCTCAAAAAAAAAAAAGAAGGAGTAGACTTACAAGTCAGATAACCCTTGATTTGTTTCCTAATTCTGTCACTTACTAGCTTCAAGTGATTTGGGGCAAGTTACTTTACCTGCCCGACACTCAATTTTCCCATATTAAAAATGGGAAGGGAGAAATGTTTACTGACCAATGGGGTTATCATGAGAAATACAGGATAAAAAGTATTTAAAACAGAGACCTTGGTAACTGAATGGTAATACCCAAAGCCCAAGTACATCCCACCGCCTTAAAAATTTCATTTGCTCATTAAAGAGTAAGGAGGGGAAAACCACATTTTAATGTTCTCTGGCTCAGGAAATATAGTTCAGGAGGGAAATAAAGTAAAACCTGTCAATCTGTTTTGTCAAAACCAGAGGATAGGACCCGATGTTTTGGTTTTCCATCTGAGTGATATTACTGAGGCTCGCTTCATATTACGTAGCTGATGGCCATCAGCAGGGTCACGAGAAGGAGCTTAATGCTTCTCCCACACAGAGCTGTGATTATCTTAATAGTAAACACTTGCCAAGAAAGCCATCCCTAAAAGTGTAAGTCTCCCCAGATGCGGGAAAGCTGTTCTTGTGTCATGATTAACAGCTTCCTAGAAGCAGAGCAGCTAATGCTCAAGGCTCTGTAAAGAGCTTTCGCCTCACTCTTCCCACAACTCCAGCCACCTTAGAAGGAAGCCGTATCTGTCAACACTGGCCCACAGAGTGTGACTATGCTTCCTGAACCATCTGTTCAGGGGTGGTGGCCACGGGGGGCAACCCGCAGCAGAGCTAGTGCACCTCTGCTCCTCCGTCCTCAGCTGATCACATTCTTACCCTTCCAGCCTGAGCTCAGAGAGCCTTTCCCAAGCCAGGCACAGTGGCTCAAGACTATCATCCCAGCACTTTGGGAGGCCAAGACAAGAGGACTGCCTGAGCTCAGAAAGCATTTCCCAGCTTCCTCTCGAAAGTGGCCTCCAGCAGGGCGCGGTGGCTCAAGTCCATAATCCCAGCACTTTGGGGGGCCAAGGCGAGAGGACTGCCTGAGCCTGTGGGTTTGAGACTAGCCTGGGCAAAATGGTGAGACCTTGTCTCTACGATAAATCAAAAAATTAGCCAGGCATGGTAGTGCACTCCTGTTATGTAGTTCCAGTTACTTGGAAGGCTGAGGCGGAAGGATCACCTGAGCCCAGCAGATCGAGGCTGTGGTGGCTGTGAGCGTGCCATTGCCCTCCAGCCTGGGCGACAGAGTGAGTCTCTGACTCAAAAAAAAAAAAAAAGAAAGTGGCCTCCCTCCCCATTATGCTTATCCACCTGTTGACTCACCAGCAGCACTTCTTACTGCTATTGTGCCTGGATATTTTTCACGTCTATTATTGTGCCCAGAACCTAAGCTCTAGGAGAGCAAGGGTCCTTGCTGGTTTGCTTCCCACACAGGGTAGCGCAGTGTCTGGCATATAATAGGAACTCAGTAAATATTTCAGGAATGAATTAATGCATTCTAAGCTGCAGCCTGCCTTTGCTACTGTCTTGTTGCACAATTTTGGGTGAGTCATTTATCCTAGGTAACCTTTACTATCCTCATTTGTGAAATGGGTTCTATTTGGCTAATTAAAATCTTCTTTACATACTGTGGGGAGAAAAATGAGTAGCTACTGAATTAAGATGTAAACTTCCAACTACAAGAGGACTTAAAATATATATATATAGCTTACCAAAATGAAGAAATAACCTGGACATTCATAAGTAAGAAATCAATGTAGCAGATGTAAAAATGTGTGATAATGTCATATGGAAAAACTACCCATCTCTTTTCTCTCTTACAGTCAATAAAAAGATGGGTATACTGATTACAAATACATAGAGTGGCTGGGCACAGTGGCTCAAGCTTATAATCGGCACTTCGGGAGGCCAAGGTGAGAGGATTGCCAGAGCCCACGGGTTCTAAACCAGCCCAAGCAACTTGGCGAGACCTCGTCCCTACAACAGATCAAAAAATTAGCTGGGCGTGGTAGCGCATGCCTGTAGTTCCAGCACTTGGAAGGCTAAGGTGGGAGGATTGCCTGAGCCCAGCAGGTTGAGGTTGTGGTGGCCAGAAGCGTGCCACTGCACTCCAACCTGGACGACAAAGTGAGACTCTGACTCAAACAAACAAACAAACAAATCCATAAACTGTGCAAGTAACAACTCAATATGAAAAGAGAATAATGCAACATGGGTGACTCTTTGGCTTCTAGTGAAAAAAGAAAAAAGAAAAAGAAATTTTTGCCACAACAAAATCAACTAAATAATTAAAAGTTTTTAAAAAGTATATTAAAAGAAAAAGGCTTTTGAAGGGTCATAATCTAAAAGCACTAGAGGCATACAACTGGGAAATAAAACTACCATGTATTGGACATTTCTTACATGTATGCAATGCACTATGTTAAGACATATTAAATATGTTTATATTAAATCTTCCACGACATAATGATTATTGTTCATATTTTTTTTTTTTTTGAGTTGGAGTCTCACTCTGTCGCCCAGACTGGAGTGCAGTGGCACGCTCCCAGCCACCACAGCCTTGCCCTGCTAGGCTCCAGCAATCCTTCCGCCTCAGCCTTCCAAGTAGCCAGAACTACAGGTGTGCGCTACCACGCTGGCTAATTTTTTATTTATTGTAGAGACGAGGTCTCGCCAAGTTGCCCAGGTGGGTTTCAAACCCATGGGCTCAGGCAATCTACTTGCCTTGGCCTCCCAAAGTGCTGGGATTACAGGGTGAGCCACCGAGCGCAGCCTATTGTTCATACTATATAGAAGAAAAATTAGGCTGGTTATTTCACCTCCTAAAGTGTTTCCTCAAATGTCACCTTCTTAACGAGGACCTCTTTGACTGACCTCTCTAAAACTGCAAACCCACCCCCTCTCCTGAATTCTCTGTCTTCCCTGCCTTAATTTTCTCCATGCACGTGTCACCTATATTGTATATATTATGTACTTACACTTAGTCTCCCCTCACTAAAATATAAGTACTACAGGACAGGGATTTTTCATCCTGCTTTGTTCTCTTCTAGAACCCTGGCAGCCAGTAAAGGACCTGGCGCAGAGTAGATATTAATATATATTTGGTGAATGAATGAACATACTGGTAAGTTTCTATAAGGTGGTTCTGAAAATGTGTTCAACTGAAAGCCTTCCACCCCTTTATCCCAGAGTTACTGAATACAAAATCGTGTCACAGAGGTTGATCAGCAAAGAAGACATAGGCAGGGAGCCAGGGATTGAGAATAAGAAAGAATATCTGCCTGGAAAAAGAGCATCACATTCTTTAAAAATGTACACAAGCTGGGTGCAGTGGCTCATGCCCATAATCCCAGCACTTTGGGAGGTAGAGGTGAGAGGATTGCCTGAGCCCAAGGGTTCAAGACCAGCCTGGACAACTTGGTGAGACCTCATCTCTACAAGTCAAAAAATTAGCCAGGTGTGGTGGCACACACTTGTAATTCTAGCTACTTGGAAGACTGAGGCGGAAGGATCGCCTGAGCCCTGCAGGTCAAGGCTGCAGTGGTCATGAGCATGCCATTGCACCCCAGCCAGGGTAACAGAGTGAGACTCTGACTGAGAAAAAATAAGTACACAAAGTGTGCTTATTATCCTTCTTCCTTGCTGTCTCCTAGTTCTTATAAAGTACGACAATTCAGGATCTCAGGCTTTGAACAGGGAGGACAGACAACTGAAGCTGGACTGCATGGTGAACCGAGCCCATTCAGGGCAGGTGTTCCCCTCAGGAACGTCTCCTGAGTGCTAAAGTTGTATGGCACAGGAGACTGAAAAGCAAATCAAGAAACCTCTGAAAATCAAAGCCAGAATCTAGCAGCCCACAGCCCTAAGAAGACAGGATTAGAGTTTAGGTCCAACAGAATGAGGAAACTGGTAAACATCGCAGACTCTTTAGTGGAATCCTTGGAAGGTTATGTCTGAAGAAGAAAGGCAAACCAGAGATAGTCTGAACTTTACCAGGAGTGTACCACTGCCACATCTCTGAGAAGACTGCCCAGCACCACAGTGTGGTCAGGCATGTGTGTACACACACACACACACACACACACACACACACACACACACACACACTATCTTCACATTAGTAGATAGGGTGAGACCTTTCTGAACGGAGGTAACTAGCATCATCTAAAGTCTTTTGTAGTTGTCAGACATTCAATGAACTTTACCAGGAGTGTACCACTGCCACATCTCTGAGAAGACTGCCCAGCACCACAGTGTGGTCAGGCATGTGTGTACACACACACACACACACACTATCTTCACATTAGTAGACAGGGTGAGACCTTTCTGAACAGAGGTAACTAGCATCATCTAAAGTCTTTTGTAGTTGTCAGACATTCAACCAAATTACAGCATGACAAGACCTATAACAAAATAATCAAAAGACAGAACATCAAACAATACAAACAGATCCAAAGTTGGTCTAGATACTAGAATTAATTATTTAAAGTTTTTGTAAGCACTGGTTAACATGATCAAGAAAGAGAGAAAAAAGTAGCAAACATTTTTTTTTTTTACATCAAGCATTACAATTTAAAAAGAAATAAAATGGAAATTCCAAAATAGATAAGAATAATAACTAAAATTAGCAATAGATCAGGCATGGGAAATTTAGACAATTATATAGAAAATGGCTAAGAGTTTCACGTAAACTAAAGAGCAGTTTTAGGAAAAACCTCATTGATTAATGGAATAATGGCAATAAAAATAATAGCAATAGCCTAGCATGTGTTTGCAACCATTCTAGGCATATTATACTTAACTCCTACGCAAATCTATGAGGTAGGTATACATCTATTAATGTTCCCCTTTCATATACAACAAAACTGAGACAGAGTTTAGGTAATTTTCTCAAGATCATACAACTTATCAAATTCTGGATAAGCCAGAATTTGAACTCAGGTAGGTTGGTTCCAGAGGCCATGCAATCAGTACATTCCACTGCAGTCATTAATAACACATACAGCTTGGTGAGGTGTTTCTATTCTTTACTCTCATTTTGAATTAAATCCCTCTCGGTACCTTTAGATGGAATTAGCAATCGGTGACTAATCTAATATAAAGATGACTTTGTAAATACTTTAAAATCCACTACAAGGTGCGCCATATTGCTTTTACAAGCAAAGAAAGCTTGGTCAGTTGCCCACACAGTCACAGCATGGAAGTGACTCAAAATGTAGGCAAGCTTTAAAGGTAAGAAATACTGTCCAGTATCAGCCTTGACAACTCAAGCCTACACAATAATGACACATATGGCACAAAATTATGGAGAAGAAATGTTCATCACAAATACTCAAAGAAGAAAATGCTAGAACTACCTAAGGAGTTCTCAACTCCTTATGAAGCCTGCATGGGACACAGAAAATCTGTTCTGAATACTGCCTATGACAGCAGAGTTTAAGGGAGGCTCAGCTCTTATATCCACATAATTAGAATATGACTTTTGAAACTACTCTGACAGAAACAAAGAACTGAGTACTACATGCTCTCACTCAGAAGCAGACCTTGAACAAGCATCATAATACTATAAGAAAGGGAAGGCACGCCTCATCAACAAGGGGACTTGCGCCAGGCTTGGTGGCTCAGCCTGTAATCCTGCGCCTTTGGGAGGCTGAAGTGAGTGGATTGCCTGAGCCCGCGGGTTCGAGACCTGCCTGGGCAGTGAGACCTCATCTCTACAATAAATAAAAAAATCAGCCGGGCGTGGTAGCGCATGCATGTAATTCCGGCTACTGGGAAGCTGAGGTGGAAGGATCGCCAGAGCCCAGCGGATCGAGGCTGCGGTGGCAGGGAGCGGCCACTGCACTCTAGTCTGGGCGACAGAGTGAGACTCCAACTAAAAAAAAAAAAAACAAAAAAAAAAGGGGACTTGCATAAAGACCATTTGTATACCTAACCCTGAATTATACCCCCCATCTTAAAATTTTTTTTTAAAAGTCAAAAAAAAGGAAGCTACTCTGATGAGAAAATCTTTCCCTTCTTATCATTTGTTGAGGAAGACATCTACAAGGCTTCTGTAAGTTTCAATCGCCCTGGACTTTGATAATTCAGAAAGGAACTCTAAAATTAATTTGTACTTAGAAGACTTTTAAAAACGCTGCTTTCTGGCATTTTGCCATTAGAAATAAAACTCAGGAAGATGTCAAGGTATTTCATTTTTTTGTGTGTGGCTACTGAGAATGGGATTGTGCTGTTTATTTGGGCTTCTGTTTATTTATTATTGGTGTATAGGAATGCAACTGTCTTTTGCACATTTATTTTATACCCTGAGACTTTGCCAAAGTTCTTTATCGGTGGAAAGAGGTTTTTGACAGATTCTCTTGGGTTTTCGAGGTATAGTATCATGTCATCTGTAAAGAGGGATAACTAAATTACCTCTTTTTCTACTTGGATACCTCAGATTTCCTTCTCTTGTCTGATTGCTCTAGCTAGGACTTCCAATACTGTGTTGAACAGGAGGGGTGAAGTGGGCGTCCTTGTCATGTTCCAGTTTTCAGGGGAAGTGGTGTCAATTTCTGTCTGTTTAGCAGTATGTTGGTTGTGGGTTTCTTGCAGATGGCTCTTACAATTTTGAGGCATGTTTCACCTATGCCTAGATGTTTGAGGGTTTTTATCAAGAAGCGGTGCTGGATTTTACCAAAAGTTTTTCCACATCTAATGATATAATCATATGGTTTTTGTTTTTACATCAGTTGATCTATCACAGAAACAAAGAACTGAGTACCACATGTTCTCACTCATAGGCGGACCTTGAACAGTTATCATAATACTATAAGAAAGGGATTGGCAGCAGCAAGAAACTGCCCAGGGAGGGGACGGGGGTGGGCAGGAGGGGCAATAGTGGGAGACTGCTGGGGTAGGGGAGGAGGGAAGCACCCCTCATCAACAAGGGCACCTGCATAATAAACATTTGTATACGTAACCCTGAATTATACCCACATCTTCAAATTAAAAATTTTTTTTAAAAAAGAAATAAAAGCCGGGTTAAGTGGCTCAGCCGTAATCCCGTGTCTTTGGGAGGCTGAGGTGAGTGAATTGCCTGAGCCCGCGGGTTCGAGACCCTCCTGGGCAGCAAGACCTCATCTC
>NW_007251765.1:733115-752384 GCF_000164805.1 Carlito syrichta
GGTCGAGGCTGCGGTGGCCGGGAGTGGCCACTGCACTCCAGTCTGGGCGACAGAGTGAGACTCCAACTCAAAAAAAAAAGAAATAAAGCTTACCACAAATGTTTTAAATTCAACAACAACCACTGCCAATACTCAGAAGATAAACCATTTTTCTGTCCTTGAACATATGATGGCTTTTTTTTTTTTATTCAGGTTTCACTCTGTCTCCCAGATTAGAGGGCAGTGGTATGACCACAGCTCAATGCAGCCTTGACCTCCTCAGCTCAGAAAATCCTCCCAAGTGGCTGGCACTGCTGGCACACACCACCAGGCCCAACTAATTTTTTTTATTTTTTACTCTATTGCCCACGCTGGTTTTGAACTCCTGGTCTCAAGCAATCCTCCTGATGGCTTTTTCTTTTTTATGTATTTATATTTATTTTTCTATTTTTAATTTTTTTAATTTTAAAGATGGGTACAATTCAGAGTTAGGCATACAAATATTCATTATGCAGGTACCCTTGTTGATGAGGTGTGCCCCCTCCTTGGCAGAATCCCACTACTGCCAATCCTCCTCCCCCCCACACACACCCCCGCCTCCTCCCACCGGCAGTTTCCTTGCCAATCCTTTTCTTACAGTATTATGATAATTGTTCAAGGGTCCGCTTATGAGTGAGAACATGTGATACTTAGTTCTTTGTTTCTGTGACAGATCGCTCAGTATGATAGACTCTAAGTCCGGATGGCTTTTTCTTTTTCTTTTGTTTTTTTTTGTTTGTTTTTTTTTTGAGTTGGAGTCTTACTCTGTCGCCCAGGCTGGAGTGCAGTGGCATGATCATGACTACCGCAGCCTCGACCTCCTGGGCTCAGGTGATCCTTCCGCCTCAGTCTTCCAAGTAACTAGAACCACAGGCATGTGCTACCATACCCAGCTGATTTTTTGATTTATTGTAGAGACAAGGTCTTGCCATGTTGCTCAGGCTGGTCTTGAACCCTTGAGCTCAGGGAATCCTCTCATCTCTGCCTCCCAAAGTGCTGGGATTACAGGCTTGAGCCACTGAGCCCAGCTGCTGATGGTTTTTTCAACATCTATATTCCTGGTCTTGATGTCTAGGAGACATTTCTGAAAGGACTTCTTAGAATGCCTGAAAAGCTAACATTCTGCATGCTACCTCTTTAAAGTGGGCAAGAGAATCAAATGTGGGTTTTCAGTTTCTGGAAGTGGGGATGTCATATTCTTTCCAAGCATATCTAACAATCCTTCTTAACAGTAAGATCCACCACAATTCCAGAAAACATCTAAGACTAACTTCTGGAAACTTTAGGTCACAGCAAGAATTTAGAGAAAGTTCTTCAAACAATAAAAAACTGCTAACTTTAAAAAAAAAAAAAGCTTACCTTTGAATACTTCTGTAATTCAGCATCATCTACAATCTGTGTATCCAAGGTTGCAACCTAAATTTGCAAGAAAAATATTTCCAATTTTTGTAAAAGCATAACTTTATTTTTTGCTACATTTTCTGAAAATATCTGTAAAACCTATATACTGATAACTCTATTTGATACTAATCTCTTCTCTATTTTTGAAATCTATAAGTTTAACACATAATGTAAAATTTCGGAGTATATTTGCTTTTTTGGTGTTGTTCTCCACATCAACATTTTTTCCCTAAATTACCCAAAGTTGAACAGAAAGTAATAGGCAAATATATACACTGTCTTTAGAAATCCATGATCCTTAAAATTTTAATATAATCCTCCATTATGTTGAATGCATAAAGATTTCACTCTTTTAGGCAGGGCACAGTGGCTCACACCTATAATCCCAGCATTTTGGGAAACCAAGGTGAGAGGATTGCCAGAGCCCACGAATTCGAGACCAGTCTGGGCAACATGGTGAGACCACATCTCTACAATAAATCAAAAAATGAGCCGGGCATGGTGGCATGTGCCTGTAGTTCCAGCTACTTGGAAGGCTGAGGTGGAAGGATCACCTGAACCCAGCAGGTCGAGGCTGCAGTGGCCATGAGCATGCCACTACACTCCAGCTTGGGCGACAGAGTGAAACTACAACTCAAAAAAAAAAATTACTCTTCTGACAAAACCAAGAAAATGGCCATTTTTACTTTCAAATCCCAGGTCTCAAAACAAAATTTGCAAAGTCAGTAAAGTCAGAAGAACTGGGGAAAAACTAAAGCATCTGACTTTCCACAACAAGCTCAAACCATCTCCTCAGGAGAAATGGCTGGCCAAGACACAAACAGATAGACCTGGTCCCTGGTGGGAAGTTCATGGAATACTTAAAGCGTTTAATCCTGGCCTAAAACTATTGTTGTAAGCTTCAATGGTGGATATCCACAGAAGTGAATTCCTTGTAAGCAAGAGTACTTTACTGATGATTTACATCTGTAAGTTGTTAATAAAATCTGGTGCATCTGGAGGGAAGGGATCAGTTAACCAATGACCCAACTACAGTTTCTAAAAGTACCGCATTTCAGATAAGCTGATCCTGGAAGAAAGTAAAATAAGGAACATTGGAGTACGTGCATGCATTCATCCACGCATCATGCCTGGCTTCTTCGTTCTTCCCTTCGCTTCCTTCGCGCCTCAGAACAACAAGCTACACCTTTTCATGAATACGTTGTCACTTTAAAATTCCAGCCTCAAATTCTGTCTCCTCTTTCTAGCCTCTCTGCTGTGACCTCACCATGTGATACATGGTATTTAAAAGGATGATAAGGGAGATAAAAATTTTAACAAAAAGGAGCCAATCACAAAACGGGTCATTTGAAAATAATGGAACACCAAATGACTTTGCACATTAAACCACTAAGGTTAGTAGGAAAGGTTATTTGCTAGGTGGTAGCCCACGAAGAGTGTTGGAAAGCTCTGAAGTAGAGAAGCAGCAGTTTATGAAATCTGACATGTAAGCACAAATTTACTGACCGTGAAGAGAAAATATGAACTGTTTTGACTCATCATAATGATGCTGGAAATTTTCTGAGAAAAGATAGTGGCTGGAAATTCTAAACCAAGAAGAAGAAAAAAAAAAAAATTCCAACCAGCCAACAAGCACTAATGATAAACATATGTAAGAAAATGTGAATGATAATAGAAATATAAGGAATACTCGATTACTAATGCATTTGGTGAATACTGTAGAGGTTTTTCTAAGCACAGCCTTCTGTTTTCATGTGGATTCATACAGGGAAGTGTAATCAATCCCTTACTCAATGAATCTAATAGCAGGTGAAGGGTAGTCTAATGGACCACTGGCACTATAAACTTATACCTAACCGAAATTACTTCCTGTTCTTCCAAATACATTTGATAATCATTCTTTCATTTTTCACATAAAACTGTAAGATTCTTTGTGAAACATAGGACTAATATCCACAGCTCTTTCAGTGTACAATAAAACAAACAGATCATAAAAGCAATCATAAAAATGCCAGCAATTTTAAGCAGCTGATGCAGGTTATAAATTTAGAGGCAAGCCCTCTCTCGCCTAACGTTTTTCTGCCTTTTGTTGACTTAAATGGTTTCAACATGAACTGAGTGTCTACTAATTGTAACTGAGGCTTGTGTGCAGTCTTTAATTATTCTTACAGCTTAAAATGCTTTAAAAAGATCGATTGATCTGATAGGGAAGAAAAGCAGGAAGGAAAAATAAAGGCAGACTGGCTCTTCTTTGACTCTTCTAATTCTTTAAATTGTAGTGTTAGGGGCTTGGCATGAAATGAGACATGAATGCTTTTTATTAGAGCATTTTAACATACCATTACTTCATAATCGGGACCCAATAGGTTTTCCCATCTGGATTTCAGCTCATTTTCTGGAAAGTCTGGGGCTCTTTCTGGATTTAAAAAAAAAAACAAAAAAGGAAGAAAGAAATAAAAACGAATGTTGAAGCTACTGTGAGCCAAACACACTTAACTACTAAATTCTTCAATAACAGCACAGTCTCAGTAAGTAACAGGGAAATGAATAAAAAGGAAAAAATATTAACTCAGGTCTGCTAGGTAAAGTAAATCAGAGGTGACTTATAAGGTTAATGGAAAATGTAAAGACCAGCTGTGACCAAATGATGAAGGAACTCTTGTTGTTAAGGAACATTTTAAAGAGAATAGGAAATAATAAGTTATAAATGAAATGTAAAATATACACAGTATATATGCAAACTTCCTATAGTTTACAAGTAAAATGCATCTGGTTTTGCTTTATAACATATTAGGGCATAAAAGGATTTAATTTAAATGCTAATCACATCGAAGTAGTACCATTCCAACCCCCCAGTGGAAAAGTACAACCTTATCAAGGTATCTTTACTATCAACAAGACACATCAATATAACACAATCAGACTTTTCACATGGGTAGCTAAAGGCTTTTCTGGTTTAATTGGACCAGTTCCATGAGGTTTAAGACAACTTTGGTTTTACACCAGTCTTTTGGTGTTACTTAGTTATTAGGATATTTATATCTTTATGACTTTTCTTACTTGAGGGTAATATTGCCTTTGTTGCATAGATAGATAATTTTAAAGAACTAAAGCAGATTTTAAGTGTCTTGCCTGTCCTCCACAGGATCTTATCCAGTTCAGCGCACAGTTTATAGCATGAATAATGTCTAATAGGCAAAAGTCAAAGTACTAAAACTGTAATTGCATCTTACATCCATTGCAGTAGCAGAAAGTGAACAAACTTCCATCTTTCTTAACTTAAAAAACTCTCTCAATTTTGTCTTAAGATTGGACAAGTCACAGAACACTTATCACAACTGACATAACCATCTGCCTAGGATTAAACAGACTGCATTATCAGCTCTTTGAGTCTTCAGAAGGGACAGCTCATCTTGGATACATATAATGCTTAATTATAAAACACAAATCATTAAGCGAAACAGGCTAACCTCAGAAATCAGAGACTAATGGACACTAGAGAACTTAAATTACTAGATTTACAATAGAACATCCATGAAATAACTACTAACCGATATGCTAGATTACATTTAGGGGATAACCAACCAAAGATCCGATTAAAAACAAACATCAAATTCACTTGGGCACTGCACCTTTGTGCCTGTTTCTGTTAATATTTCCTTAAGAAATTACATTAAGAGTTCTTTTTTTTTTTTGAGTTGGAGTCTCACTCTGTCACCCAGGCTGGAGTGCATTAGCACGCTGATGGCCACCACAGCCTCAACCTACTGGGCTCAGGCAATCCTTCCACCTTAGCCTTCCAAGTAGCTGGAACTACAGCCACACGCCATCGTGCTGGGCCAATTTTTTTTTTTTTTAATTTTAGACATGAGGTCTCACTAAGTTGCACAAGCTGGTATCCAACCCATGGGCTCAGGCAATCCTCTCACCTCAGCCTCCCAAAGTGCTGGGATTATGGGTGTGAGCCACTGCGCCCTGCTTACATTAAGAGTTCTAACATCTTGCCTGTTAAATTTCTTCCAAGCAGCATTTTCTTATCTGTTAAACAAATCTGAAGAAAATTTGCAATGTAGGCTGGGCGTGGTGGCTTATGCCTATAATCCCAGCACTTTGGGAGGCCGAGGTGAGAGGACTGCCTGAGCCCCTGGGTTTGAGACCGGCCTTGTCAACTTGGCAAGACCTCATCTCTACAATAAATAAAAAACTAGCCAGGCATGATGGCGCATGCCTGTAGTTCCAGCTACTTGGAAGGCTGAGGTGGAAGGATCGCCAGAGAACTGCAGGTCAAGGCTGCGGTGGCCGGGAGCGTGCCGCTGCCCTCCAGCCTGGGCGACAGAGTGAGACTCTAACTCAAAAACAAAAAGCCAGAAAATTTGCAATGTATTCATTGAGTTCTATATTTAAAGACATGGTACTCGGATGGTAGTTCATATACATGTATAATAATGTTGACATTTCATCAACAATTCTTTTGACTATATTTTTACCTTTCAGTTGTACAACAAAAACACAGACAGTTGTGAGTTTTAAAAGCACAGCACAAATGCCTAAGTGCCAGAGGAAGGAGATTTCTACTCAGCAGCTCAATAAATCCTAGGCTACACTACATGATCAAAAAAATGAATAACTTGACAATCTGAAATACTTATTCAAAGGCAAAAAAGAGAGTTAACTCCATAGCAGTTAAAAGTCTGGTTTTACTGTCAGTCTGAAATTACACATATGGAAACAGAAAAAATGCAGTTAAACTGATCCAAAAGCACAGATAAAATATTTCAAAATGATTTCTACCTACAGAATACATTTGATTTTTACCTTATATTTCACTGAAAATCTATCTGAGTGCAACTGAGTTAAAATAGGAAAAAAAAATTGTAATCAGCTGGGCACAATGGCTCATGCCTGCAATCCCAGCACTTTGGGAGGCTGAGGTGAGAGGATTGCCTCATATTAAAGGTTCAAAGCCAGCATGAGCAACTTGGCAAAACCTCTTCTCTATAATAAATCAAAAAATTAGCCAAGTGTGTTCGCACATGCCTGTAGTTCCAGCTACTTGGAAGACTGAGGCGGAAGGATCACCTGGGCCCAGCAGGTGGAGGCTGCGGTGGCCATGAGCATGCCACTGTCCTCCAGCCTGGGTGACAGAGTGAGATTCTGACTCAAAAAATAAAATAAAATCAATTGTAATCGACTTGGGTCAAAAAGAACAAGGTAAATCATGGAACACTTTTTTTTTAACCTGAATAAGGGGTTTACTCCCTCCTTCCAGCTACTCTTTCCTGGGACAAAACAAAGTCAAAAGCCAAACTCCACTGGACCATGGATGGTATAAGTGCCGCAAGAAGTTTCATTAGCTGGCAAGGCTTTGCTGAGTGCCTCTGTGCAGTGAACTGCGTGAGACCGTTACTCAATATGCTCTCAGAATAAAGTCCATTATAATAGCTGAGGTATCAGAGTACAAAGTAAAAAGGCAAAGTTACAAGTCAACTTGAAAAAAAAACTAAAGAATAAATGAGTAACAGCCTGGCAATTTGAGGCAATTTATAAAATATATACATTATTAATTTCTATGATGAAGAGCAAACACTGCTATAAGTATACAGATAGCTACGCTCTATAGATATAATCAATATAATATAAAAACTAAAGAATGTAGTAATTAAAAATACTAAACCCAGGTACAGTGGCTCACGTCTTTAATCCCAGCACTTTGGGAGGCAGAGGCGAGAGGACTGCCTCAGCCCACAAGTTGGAGACCAGCCTGGACAACTTGGCAAGACCTTGTCTCTACACTAAATTTACAACAACAACAAAAAAAAGAAAATTAGCCAGCCTTGGTGGTGTGCACCTGTAGTTCCAGCTACTTGCAAGACTGAGGCAGAAAGACTGCCTGCACCCAGCAACCTGAGGCTGTGGTAACCATGAGCATGCCACTGTACTCCAGGCTAGGCAACAGAGTGAGATTTGGACTAAATATAACTAAACAAAAATTTAAATAGAATATGCTTGGTCCCCAACTTCCACAAGTTCTTAAGATGTTGATATTAAAAATACCCTATTTGGGCCAACGCAGTGGCTCATGCCTATAATTCCAGCACTTTGGGAAATCAAGATGGGAGGATCACTTGAAGCCAGGAGTTCGCGACCAGCCTGGGCAACATAGCTAGACTCCTTCTCTAAAGAATAATAATAATAATAAATTTTTTCAAAAGAGAATACCATATTTTTATATCTCCAAAATGCAGTTAACAAATGAGAAAGTCCAATTACTCCATAGTGAATGCTTGGTGCCTACCCAATTTTTCTAAGGCTTGTATGTTCTCATTTTTTAGATTATCCATACTTTCTTCAGTTTCTTCATCTTCACAATCTAAATTAGTTTCTGTTTCCACTGCTCCAGATAGAAAGAGAGCTGGTGTTTGTGGTGGTTCAACGGTTTCTAAAAAAAAAAAAAAAAAAAAGCTAACTTGAATCACTAGTAACTGAGGACTAGGTTTAAGAGAGTTTATTTCACTCCTGTTCTCCCATTTCACAAACTTATTACAAATCCGAGGTAATTTGCGCATATGATTCCGTTAACCTAAAATGCCACGTGTAAATAGATGACCAATCAATCCTTCAAAAATATCAATGTTTGTATACCTAACACTGAATTGTACCCCACATCTTTATAATAAATAAATAAATTTTTAAAAAATAAATAAAAATAAAAATAAACTTGATAGTATTGACAAGAATAAGGAATTAGACAATGGGAAGAGAAAAGCAGCTAAAGTCAATGACAAAGCAAAGGGTTAGCTGCTTTTCAACATAGCCTTGGGAAAGAAAAACATGCAAAGGTCTTAAGTTCTTGGCAGCTGTAATGGGCGGGAAGCAAGACTTACAGAGTGAGCTGGACCAATTGCTCTAGGCCTACTGCTCAGTTCTGGCATGGCATCATCTGAGGATGCCACACAAGTCTACACAGGTAACCTTATTAATTGGAAGGGAACTGGAGAGAATTCTGAGTGCATATTCCTCCCTTAGCTAAACTGAGCTAAGTAAAATAATAGTAGTTACCTAAAGTTTTCAATCTCACCCATGCAAGTCACTCTGTATCTCTTAACATAAGAAGTCATTTAACATTATTTTTTAAATCACATTTCACTTATCAAGTATTCTTATAAAAATAATTAACCTAAACACAACTAAGACTTTAGATCTAGCTTCTAACTTGAAGGAAACAGGGTGTGTAAAAAAACAATTTAAATGACACCACAAGATAACAAATTCAAACTGTAACATTCTAGTGACACACGAACTAGTTGTTTCAAAAAGTCTATGCCATGGGGTCTGGTGGGGAACTCTTCTAGATTAAAAAACCAGAGACATCACAAATGCAATAAATGTCATGTATGACTGGGTCTTGGCTTTGGGTTTTTGTTTGTTTTCGCAGAAGGTGTTGGGGAAATGGGACAAAAAAATTTTGGAGTAACTGTGAGATTTTAAACACATTGGGTAGCTGATATTAGGGAGTTACTATTAATTTTCTTTGGTGTGATAATGTTATTATTGTTATATAAGAGAGCATCCTTATTTTTATAGCTATACTCTGGAAGTATCATGATGTCTACCACTCACTCTGAAATGGTTCAGAAAAAAGATAAACAGATGGCAAAATGTTAACTACTGGATCTACCACGGCAGGTCTGTGGGTGCTAATTACATTATTTGTCATTTATTCTGTATGCTTAAAATTTTTTTACAATAAAAAGTTATTGATTTAAGGGTTCCTATGATCTTAACATGACACTTTAAACCACACAGGATGTTTTTAGACCATTAATCCATTGATATCCACAAAAGTACAGCCTGGTGCTAGAACAAGGAATGCCACTGAGCGTGGTGGCTAAAGTCTATAATCCCAGCCTATAGTAAATCAAAAAATTAGCTGGGCATGATGGCATGTGCCTGTAGTTCCAGCTGCTTGAAAGCGTGAGGTGGAAGGATCACCTGAGCCCAGTAGGTTGAGGCTGCAGTGGCTTTGAACATGCCACTGCACTCCAGCCTGGGCAGTAGAGTGAGACTCCAACTCAAAAAAAAAAAAGAAATGCCAACTACTCATTACAGCATTATTCAAAATAACCAAGAAGTGGAAATCTAAGTGAATGTTAGAATAGATGGATTTTTCAAAAAATTAGCTGAGTATGGTGGCGTGTGTCTGTAGTTCCAGCTACTTGGAAGCCTGAGGCAGGATAACCTGAGCCCAACAGGTCAAGGCTGCGGTGGTTGTGAGCGTGTCCCCGCACTCCAGCCTGGGCGACAGAGTGAGACTCCCACTCAAAAAAAAAAAAAAAAAAAAAGAATAGATAGATTTTTTAAATGTGGTACATACAAATGGCAGAATATTATTTCATCTTAAAAAGGAAGGAAATCCTATGACATGATACGGACATTACACAAAATGAAACAAGCCAGTCACAAAAGGACAAAGATTGCCTGATTCCACTTACATGCAAAGTAAGTAGCCAAACTCACAGAAACAAAGCAGAACAGTGGCTACCAGAGGCTGGGGGGGGGGCAAAGCAGGGAGCTGTTTAATGAGTATGAAGTTTCAATCACACAAGATGAAGAAGCTGTAGAGAGCTGCTGTACCATGATGTGCACACAGTAGCAACACTGTACTGTACTGAACGCTTAACACAATGTTCAGAGGGTAGATTTCATGTTGTGTGTACTTTTCCACCATAAAAAAATAATGCCCACCCAAAGTCGCCAGCATAGCAGGGGGAAGCAGTTACACCCAGCAGAGTTTACAGTACGAAGCAGCATGATTGTATGCCACAAACAGTATACAAATAGGTATACTAGTAAGCACACACAAGATAAACAAATAGGAGGAGTTTAGAGGAGAAAAAGATAGCAAGATTGCAAATGGAAGAGGGAGGGATTGTGCAAGAACTCGAGGCTGTGCAGTTTGATTCAGTGAAACAGACGTCTAAATGCTGCCAGAATGCAAGGCACGCAAAGACGTGTGCCATGGGGCAGGTGGTAGAGACATAACACAGGTGGTCGTCATGTAGTGTACTAAATGGTACGGGACAGTGCTTTGCCAAAGGTGTTAGTGCAGCATGGAAGAAGGACCTCAAACACTGAAGGAAGGGGAACAGATTTGGAATTGGAATTTATGCCAACACACATTTAAAATGTGGCCAAGCCCAGTCAAGAGTTGCTAGTCCAGGCCAGGTACGGTGGCTCATGCCTATATTCCTGCACTTTGGGAAGCCAAGGCGAGAGGATTGCCTGAGCTCACGGGTTCAAGACCAGTCTGGGCAACTTAGAGAGACCTCATCTCTACAATAAATCAAAAAATTAGCCAGGCGTGATGGTGCACACCTGTAGTTCCAGCTGCTTGGAAGACAGGTGGAAGGATGGCCTAAGTCCAGCAGGTTGAGGCTGCAGTGGCTGGGAGTGTGCCACTGTCCTCCAGCCTGGGCAACAGAGTGAGACTCTGACTCAAAAAACAAAAAAAAGAAAAAGAATTGCTAATCCACAGACACTGGGCATGCCTGCATTCATTTGGTATCAGAAACTGAAGCCAAGGGCTCTATCAGTGCTATTAAAAACCATTATATTTATATAATATTTATGGAAACCTTTTAAGGTCAATATGGCATTTGTACAATTTGTACCATTTAGACAATTTTAAATGTCATACATTCAAAGCAGTTGACAGGGCATCTGTCTTTCAGTAGCAAAATTTCCACTATCACTTAAAACATAAATGTTCCAATTTAAATACAAATCAATATCAGATGAAAGCAAAGGACTTCCAGGCTTATGATATCCTCAGAGGCATACTTCCAAAGGGGGGAAAATGTATTCATCTACCTACAGATTCTAATAGAAGTATTCCTTACTCACTAGTTGTATAACTAGTCACTCATTTTAAATTGAATATACAGCTGGGTGCTGTGGCTCATGCCTATAATCCCAGCACTTAAGGAGGCCAAGGTGAGAGAACTGCCTAAGCCTACAGGTTCGAAACCAGCCCAGGCAACTTGGCAAGACCTCATCTCTCCAATAAATAAAAAAATTAGCTGGGCATGGTGGCACATGCCTGTAGTTCCAGCTACTTGGAAGGCTGAGGCAGAAGGATTACTTGAGCCCAGTAGGTCGAGGCTGCAGTGGCGGTGAGCATGCCACTGCACTCCAGCCTGGATGACAGAGTGAGGCTCCAACTCAAAATAATAATAATAACAATAATAATAATAATAATAAATTGAATATATGTTCCCACGCTTGTCAACTTTTGTTGATCTATATACATTTCTTTTTTTTTATCTTAATTTTTATTATAAAGATGTGGGGTACATTTCAAGTTTAGGTATACAAACATTGATCATGCAGATACCCTTGTTGATGAGGTACACCCCTCCCTCCCCTAGTAGTTTCCTTCAACTGCCAATCCCACCCCCCGCTGATCTATTCATTTCTAAGTAAATAATTAAAAGTTCACATGCACGTAATTACATATTTGTTCCACAATGAAGATTTACTACTCTTTTTTGTTTTTTGTTTTGAGTTGGAGTCTCACTCTGTCGCCCAGACTGGAAGGCAGTGGCCGCTCCCAGCCACCGAAGCCTCAACCTGCTGGGCTTCGGTGATCCTTCCGCCTCAGCCTTCCGAGTAGCCGGAATTACAGGCATGCACTACCATGCCTGGCTAATTTTTGATTTATTGTAGAGATGAGGTCTCGCCAAGTTGCCCAGGCGGGTCTCAAACCCGCGGGCTCAGGCAATCCACTCACCTCAGCCTCCCAAAGACGTGGGATTACAGGCTGAGCCACTGAGCCCAGAAGATTTACTATTCTTATAACCAAATTAACAATGAATATTATTTTAAAAATAAAAATGTTCTTGATAGAAATCTGTATTTTCTCTCACTCAACTTCAAAAAGTAAATCCAGGGAGATTAAAATAAAATATGGTGTTAAAAGTAATATAGCCAGGCACAGTGGCTCATGCCTGTAAATCCCAGCACTTTGGGAGGCTGAGACTAGGGGAATGCTTGAGCCCAGGAGTTCAAGACCAGCATAGGCAACATAACAAGACTGTGTCTCTACAAAAAACCAAAAACAAGTCAGGCATGGTGGCATATACCTGTAGTCCCAGCACTTTGAGAGGCTGACGCAAGGGTACTGCCTGAGCCCAGGAGTTCAAGACCAGCATAGACAACATAGCAAGAACTCTCCTCTACAAAAAAACAAAAACAAACAAAAAAGAGTAAGCCAGGCATGGTGGTACATGCCTGTAATCATAGCTACTCGAGAGGCTGAGGCAGAAAGATCACCTGAGCCCAGGAGGTCAAGGCTGCGCAAAACTGTGATCGTGCCACTGCACTCCAGCCTGGGTGACAAAATAAGACTAAAAAAAAACAAGTATTGGCAACTGAGGGAAACTTCCAAGGGAGGGAGAGGCACACCTCATCAACAAGGGTACCTGCATCATAAACATTTATATACCTAACCCTGAATTGTCCCCCATGTCTTTAAAATTTAAAAAAATGATAATATGAAACCTAAAGTCTGCAAAATCTCAAAGCATTAGACAATGGAGTACCCCTGAAACAAAAAGTGTCAAAGTTTTATTATTCAAATATATGTAATCAATAAAAATTGCAAGTTTTTTGTAAAAATGATTTCCATCTCCATTTAGAAGAGCTCTCAGAGCCTAATGCAAGTCAGGGTTGACAGCCTAACACATTATAATAAGCAAAGGAACTGCTTCTTCGTTGCACAAAATGAGCAGATTCATTTCTCCTTCACTGCACTGCACAAGGTAGGCAGTTTTTTCCCACTCAGACTCACGGAGCAACTTCCATAACTTAGCTGTTCTAATTCAGTTGTAATTTAGCTAGCCAAACCCAGCCTGCATGGCAGGGAGGGGAGTGGAAGAATTCATTACCTCCATCTGAAGGCCATGCTAGTGAAGAAGCAGGTACCGATGGCTTCCTTCGGACGAGAGTGAGATGCACCACCTGGCCTGCATTCCGTAACACTTCAATGACATCCTGGTTGGCAAAACCCTCGATATTCACACCGTCGACCTGAAACATCAAGAGAAGCATTAAACAGAGGTTTCAACTTAGCTACTCTTTTTTTATTCTGGCATGGCTGACCAAAATGAGGCGATTCACTTGATTCCAAAAGATAATTTATTTAGACCTGAGAAAGTGTTTTTGAACAGAAATGCAAAACTTGTAAAACATGCTGACAAACTTCCTAACACACTAGGAAGCAAATTAAAAAACTTGTATTCCTAAATCACACATTTTAACCAGCAGCCCAAGAGAGGTAAAGAGTTTTAATCTCTGATGCTATTCAGAATTCAAAATATCATAAGAGATGGTCAATTGTCATACATAGCTTTCAAGATGTATTCACAGAAGCCATCATTATCAAAACGAAGAGAGTATCTAATACTTCATTCCCCTTTCATATCATCATGGGATCGTTTCTTTCTTTCTTTTTTTTTTCTTGAGTCAGGGTCTCACTCTGTCGCCCAGGCTGGAGTGCAGTGGCATGCTCACGGCCACTGCAGCCTTGACCTGCTGAACTCAGGCAATCCTTCTCCCTCAACCTTCCAAGTAGCCGGAACTACAGATGTACGCTACCATGCCCAGCTAATTTTTTTTATTTACTGTAGAGACAAGGTTTTGCCAAGTTGCCCAGGCTGGTCTCGAATCCCTGAGCTCAGGCAATCCTCTTGCCTCAGCCTCCCAAAGTGCTGAGATTACAGACTTGAGCCACCGCACCTGGCCTCATGGAATATTTTCAAGAAACACAATGATCTCCCACCATCAGGCCTTCTCATGTTCTGAAAAACTATAAGCAAGAAACATGTGTGTATGTATATATATGTATAATTTTATTTTAATTTTTCTTTTTTTGAGTTGGAGTCTCACTCTGTCGCTCAGGTGGAGTGTAGTAGCACACACATAGCCACCGCAGCCTCAACCTGCTGGGCTCAGGAGATCCTTCTGCCTCAGCCTTCCAAGTAGCTGGAACTACAGGCATGCGCCACCACGCTTGGCTAATTTTTTATTTATTGTAGAGATGAGGTCTCACCAACTTGCCCAGGCTGGTCTTGAACCCGTGGGCTCAGGCAATCCTCTCACCTCAGCTTCCCAAAGTGCTGGGATTATAGGCGTGAGCCACTGTGCCTGGCCCATATAATTTTATTTCAAAGATGTGAAGTACAATTCAGAATTAGATACATACGTGGTCATTGTACAGGTGAAGTCTGGGCCTCCCATTGGTCCTCACTTTGCCCAGTGTGGAATCAGGTGCCCTTACTGATGTTATGTGTGCCCTGCCCCACCAAGAAAAGTGTTCTTAATCTTTGTCAAGTCCTTTTTCCTTTTTCTTTCTTTTTTTGTTGTTATTGTTGTTTTTTCTTGGGTTAGAGTCTCACTTTGTCACCCAGGCTAAAAAGTTCAGTGGCATGATCACAGTTTACTGCAGCCTCTATTTCCTGGGCTCAGGCGATCCTTCCACACCTTAGCCTCCCAAGTAGTGGGACTACAGTGTGTGCTAATTTTTTTAAATTTTAATTCTTTGTAAAGATGAGGTCTTGCCATACGATGCCTAGGCTGGTCTCGAACTTACCCAATTTTTAAAGTCTATCAGGAACAGTAGGCTTGCTCATTCAACCTCCGTTAAGTTAGCCATAAGTATTTCAAAATACTTTCCCCATAAGAATTTTCTCAAACCATCCACTGCTACTGCTGGCCCCTGCCAATCACCAAAAGACATTT
This sequence comes from Carlito syrichta, assembly GCF_000164805.1. Lineage (NCBI taxonomy): Eukaryota > Metazoa > Chordata > Mammalia > Primates > Tarsiidae > Carlito > Carlito syrichta. The sequence goes on from NW_007251765.1 coordinate 748,332, forward strand.
TCTTAGTCCATTGGGGTAAAAGTCAAGAGTCGTGAAATGTGCTTCCTCAGATGGACACAACGAACAATGATTCAAATCATACCACTCAACATTTGTTTCTATGTAAACTTATGTGTATGTGCATGGGCTTATATGTATGTATGTGTATACAGATATATTCATATCCACATATATAAATTTAACTAATTTCTACTAAATGGGGAAAAGACCAGTTTTAATTAATAAAAGGTCATTATTATATTCTCAAATACAAAAAATATTTCATTTTTGGATGTACTCAACATTATTGTTAGTAGAAAAATTATTTTCACAAAGAGATGAAAAGAGCTGATTAATGGCCTAATAATAGGATATAAAATGGGGAATTTAAAGAACACAAAGAGGTACTCAAAGTGTTTTCTGAGAGAATTCTAGAACATCTTTTAAGTGTGTGTGTGTGTGTGTGTGTGTATGTGTGTGTATCCTTTCTTCACTAACAGTGGAAAAAAAACAAATTTACAGCCACTAAGGGTCCAAATGAATGAAATTTCATCATACTAGCAAACTTAAATTTTTATAAAAACTGTATGAAACTATATTAGGCCACCCCCGTCTCATACATATTACAATAAGGATCAACCATTTTTTTTCAACCTGATTCAAATCCGAAACAAGGCAGTTACTTACAGCAACTATTTTGTCATTCACTTGAATGTGGCCATTGTGGTATGCAGCACTGCCGGGTATTATACTTTTCACATAAATCCCTGATTCTTCCCCTGAATGTTCACAAACATACAGAAAAAGGAAGAAAGTTCTAATTAGCCAATGATTGCAAGATTCATATAAAGAGGTTAATTAGCTAAAGGGGTGAACTGGAGGTTTGATAAATACTGTTTTGAACACAAGCAGAGAAATTGATGGATTATTTCAAACTGTCACCATCACAAGTGACCTGAAATTGAAATGATTTGACTGATGATAACGCTTCTGGAAAAATAATCAGTAATGGAAGCTTGATGAAATGCACTCTAAGCTGGAATTCAGGAGAGCTCAGGTTAAGTCTGACCCTCTTCTTGGTTTGTCTCTGTTCTTACTGCTGACTTGGCATAATCTTTTATTTTTCACTAGCTTTATGACAAGAGTCTCCTAATAGTTCTTCCTGTCTATATTTAATTTACTGAGCATGTTAGCTTCCCAAAGACAGGGGGGGAAGCGCGCATGATTTTTAAAATACAACAACACTGGAATAAGTTCAGCAACATGAAATAATCATTTAAAGAGAATCAAATGACTATGTAAAACTCTTTACTATATAAAAATTACGCATTTCTAGAGGCAAGGACTGGAAGGGAAACTGGAAAACAAAGCCCCATAGATATGAATGCTTTTATACTTTTATTTTTTATTTTCAAATGAACTCAAAACATTGTAGAAAAAAATAACATCAGCGGATTCCCACTGCCTACAAAATAATGTGTAAATTTCATGGAATCACATTCCAGGCCCTCCATCATTTTCTTTTTCAAACTTATTTTTCTTTCTTTTTTTTTTTGAGTTGGAGTCTCACTCTGTCGCCCAGACTGGAGTGCAGTGGCCGCTCCCGGCCACTGCAGCCTCGACCTGCTGGGCTCCGGCGATCCTTCCACCTCAGCCTTCCGAGTAGCTGGAACTACAGGTGTGCGCTACCACGCCCGGCTAATTTTTGATTTATTGTAGAGATGAGGTCTCGCCAAGTTGCCCAGGCGGGTCTCAAACCTACGGGCTCAGGCAATCCACTCACCTCAGCCTCCCGAAGGCGTGGGATTACAGGCTGAGCCACTGAGCCCGGCTTCAAACTTATTTTTCAACTTCATTTTCCACTACATCCTTCCAACAGAAGTCCAGCCACACTAGACTGTTGACATTTCATCAAAACACTGAATATTTTCATGATTTCACCCTTTCTCTCCTTTTTAAATGTTTTATTTTTTAAATTAGAGACAAGGTCTTGCTATGTTGCCTAGACTGTATTCAAACTCCTAGGTCTAGCAATCCATCCACCTCAGCCTTCCAAAGTATTAGGATTACAGGTGTGAGCCATCACGCCCAGCCTACCCTTTCTCTAATTTAATTATTTATTCCCATCTATCAAAATCCTTCTCCTTTTCCAGTCCTAGCTTGAATGCCCCCTTCTTTGTGAATTCTCTATTTCTCTCTGTCTAACTGAATGTTTCATCTGCCACAGCATAATAAGTTTGCTTGTACGCTAGACCCTCTAGATCCATGGATTCCACCTCCGCAGATTCAACCATCTGTGGATAAAAAATATTTGGAAAAGGCTGGGCGTGGTGGCTCATGCCTATAATCCCAGAACTTTGGGAGGCTGAGGTGAAAGGACTGCCTGAGCCCATGGGTTCGAGAAGAGCCTGGGCAACTTGGCAACACTTCATTTCTACAATATTTCAAAAAATTAGCTGGGAGTGGTGGCATATGCCTGTAGTTCCAGCTACTTGAAAGGCTGAGACAGAAGAATTACCTGAGCCCAGCAGGTCGAGACTGCGACAGCCATGAGCATGCTACCGCAATCCTGCCTTGGCAACAGAGTAAGACTCCAACTCAAAAAAAAAAAAAGGAAAAAAATACAAACAATAAAAATAGTACTACAAAAATCAAAATACAAATTTTAAAAATGCAGTGTCACAGCTATTTACATAGCACTTATGTTGCATTAGGTACTGTAAGTAGTCTAGAGATGGTCTGAAGTATACAAGAGGATGCACATTGATTATCTGCAAATACTATGCCATTTTCTTTAAGGGACTGCAACCTCTGAGGATTTTGTATCCACAGGAGGTCCCAGAACAAAGGAAATGATGAATATCTGCTAAAAACATTTAATTTATTTGAAAAAACCAAGAGCTGTTTACATGTTTGTCTTCCTTTTCATATATTTCATATATTCAGACTTTTCATATATTCAGAACCTTAGAAGTCCAATGAATAGACTAGAGCAAAATTATTTTGAAAGACTATGTATTAAAATATGTTGAATTTTATTTTAATTTTTGAGTTGGAATCTCACTCTGTCACCCTGACTGGAGGATAGTGGCACACTCATGGCCACCACAGCCTTGATCTGCTGGGCTCAGGAGATCCTTCCGCCTCAACCTTTCAAATAGCTGGAATTCAGACATACACCACCATGCCGGCTAATTTTTTTTATTTATTGTACTATATGTTATGTTTTAGAAGGCTCTAGTATTTGGATTCACTTGCTCCCTACTACCCCAAATGGCTTAATCCCCAAAATTTCTTATGAGGATAAAGAAGGAAAATGATTCTTTCCTTTATGCAGTAACATAAACATCAAATTTTCTCAATTTTCTACTAGTCCTTCACTTTCACTTGGGACTAAATCATAAGTTTAGGAACTAAATTATGATTCCTCCAACCAGACTTAGCAAACTGAAAACTACTCAGAATAGTTTTTTGGAACATTATTATACAATCCACAATTAGCTCTTTTGGAACTTATTTAAATTCTGAACCTAAAAAAAGGTGGCACTTACAAGAATCTAAAGGTTTGAAAAAAAGATATTTCATTAGGCTAAAATAGCACAAGGTGGTCTGACACGAATTTCATTCAGGACTTTGAATACATTAGCACTCTTAATCTTTCCACCTGCTGTAAGTATGCAAAATAACATTTTTTTAAAAGAAATTAAGTATCTCCAATTTTGCTATTAACAAAAAAACTAGGACATTTCATAACTCAGAATTTCCTTGTTACTAGCAAATGTCTTTAGAAAGGTTTGTTTTTCCTTATTCCAACAATTCTCTTGTAATAAAAGAATAAATCTTGCTGGGCTTGGTGGCTCAGCCTGTAATCCCGCACTTTGAGAGGCCGAGGTGAATGGAATGCCTGAGCCCGTGGGTTCGAGACCCACCTGGGCAACTTGGCAAGACCTTATCTCTACAATAAATCAAAAACTAGCCAGGCGTCATAGTGCACGACTGTAGTTCCAGCTACTTGGAAGGCTGAGGTGGAAGGATTGCCGGAGCCCAGCAGGTCGAGGCTGTGGTGGCCAGGAG
>NW_007251765.1:752404-754576 GCF_000164805.1 Carlito syrichta
TCCTTGGCCCGATGAAAGGGCGTGGGCAAGAGCCAGATGAGTGGTTTTGATGGGGGTCTGGGGACTTGAGACCTGACCCTACACCTTTGGTGACTAAGTGTAGTCCAGAGTGGGAGAGCAGGCTGGCCCCCACCATGTGCGTGGGACCCAGCTCCACCTAGGGCCAGCATATTGGGACTGTGTCCTCAGCTCCCAACCTGTTTTCCTTGACTGCTCTCACCTAGGGCAGGTGACTCCTCACTTGGCCCAAGCTTTCTACAGAAGGCCTTGGTTGGGCTGCTGTCCCAGGAGGAGCTTGGCAAGGTGACCACAGAGAATCTGATGGCTGTGTGTACCCTGGGGTCAGAAACCCCCACGCAGCCAAGAGAGGTACCTCATCAGAGCATGCTTGTCAGAGGGTCTGAGGAAGCTCCCAAATAGCCCAGTGGCAAAGCCCTCAACTCCTCATCCTCAGAGAGGGTTAGAAATTCCACTGCAAGCCAGGCTCGGTGGCTCAGCCTTTAATCCCGCGTCTTTGGGAGGCTGAGGTGAATGGATTGCCTGAGCCCGCGGGTTCGAGACCCGCCTGGGCAAACTGGCGAGACCTCATCTCTACAATAAATCAAAAAATGAACTGGGCGTGGTAGCGCGCACCTGTAGTTCCAGCTACTTGGAAGGCTGAGGTGGAAGGATTGCCGGAGTCCAGCAGGTCGAGGCTGCGGTGGCCAGGAGCGGTCACTGCACTCCGGTCATGACCACCACAGTCTCGACCTGCTGGTCTCAGATGATCCTTCCACCTCAGCCTTCCAAGTAGCTGGAACCACAGGTGTGTACCACCATGCCCGGGGTAATTTTTTGATTAATTGTAGAGACGAGGTCTCGCTAAGTCGCCCAGGCTAGCTCGAACCCCTGGACTCAGGCAATCCTCTTGTCTCCGCCTCCCAAAGCGCTACAGGCATGAGCCACTGCGCCTGACTTGAACCATGTATTTATTCTCATAGTTTATTACTTTCATATGAAAATGATTCTAATGAAAATATTAGTTTTAACTTTTTTTAGTGTTTTAACTTCACTAGTACTTTCAAGACCTTCACAGTATGAAATGTATACAGTAATAAATTTATTTTATCACAAATATCATAACATGTTAAGCGTATTCACAATGCATCTATTTTATTTTATTTTATTTTTTATTTTTTATTTTTTTTTGAGTTGGAGTCTCACTCTGTCGCCCAGACCGGAGTGCAGTGGCCGCTCCCGGCCAGCGCAGCCTCGACCTGCTGGGCTCCGGCGATCCTTCCGCCTCAGCCTTCTGAGTAGCCGGAATTACAGGCGTGCGCTACCACGCCCGGCTGATTTTTTTGATTTATTGTAGAGATGAGGTCTCACTGCCCAGGCGGGTCTCGAACCCGCGGCTCAGGCAATCCATTCACCTCAGCCTCCCAAAGGCGCGTGATTACAGGCTGAGCCACCAAGCCCAGCTTACAATATATCTATTTTAGAAATAAGAGGAGGGATAATTCAAATGTTATAAACTGAGTTGGACAATTATATTCTTTTGTTAATGACCATCAAGCCAGCTATAAAACTATTGAGAAAAAATGTGATCTGCAGTCACTGAGAAGTAACTGGCTGCTATTATAGATTCATGGTTTTATTGTTCAAGATTTAAATTAAAATCTGCAAGTATTTAATTTTACTGTCTAGAAACCTTAACATCCTTTACCATTATTTCCAAATATAAAACAGAGATGATTCATTTACCCATATGAGGTGTTCCAACATAGCCAACAATTCTAATCCCAAGACTCTGTCCATCCCTTTTAATGAGTTCAACGTTGTACGTTTCAAAAAGAGAATCATCCTAAAAGAAAAAACAAATTTAATCATACATGTTTAGTGATATAACTGTGGGCGCACAGTCAATGGTTTGTCAAGTCTTTTCTTAACACCTATGATAGGCAGAATTTTTTTTTTTTTTTTGAGTCGGAGTCTCACTCCATCACCCACGCTGGAGTGCCATGGCACACTCATGGCCACCCCAGCATCAACCTGCTGGCCTCCGGCGATCCTTCCGCCTCAGCCTACCAAGTGGCTGGAACTACAGGCGCGTGCTACCACGCTTAGTTAAGAATTTTTTTTTTTTTTTTTGAGTTGGAGTCTCACTCTGTCGCCCAGACTAGAGTGCAGTGG
>NW_007251765.1:754596-758604 GCF_000164805.1 Carlito syrichta
GAGGCTGAGGTGAGTGGATTGCCTGAGCCCGCTGGTTTGAGACCTGCCTGGGCAACTTGGAGAGACCTCATTTCTACAGTAAATCAAAAATTAGTCGGAGGTAGCGTGCGCCTGTAGTTTCAGCTACTTGGACGGCTGAAGCAGAAGGATCACCGGAGGTCAGCAGGTCGATGCTGGGGTGGCCATGAGTGTGCCATGGCACTTCAGCCTGGGCGATGGAGTGAGACTCCAGCTCAAAAAAAAAAAAGATGATACCCATGATCTTCCACCCTGGTGATACTCTCATATGGACATTATATCATATGGCAAAAGGGGATTTTCCAGATAGGCCTCATCTCATAACTGGAGCCCTTTAAAGCAGAGTTTGTTCCTGTTGGTAGCCGAAAGGGATATAAAAAAGGTTTGAATCATAAGGACTCAATGTGTGGTTTGGAGGTGGAGAGGGCAGTGTGGAAACGAGCGTGGAGGCCCTGAAGGTGCTGAAAGAGACCCCTGGCTGATTGCCAGTAAGTAGAAAGGGACCTCAGTCCTACAGCTGCAGGAAATTCTATTCTGCCAACAAACTGAGAGAGTTTGAAAGGGGACCATCCCCAGGGCATTCAGAAGAGCACCCAGCCAGGTCCATACTTGGATTTTATCCTTGTAAGAATCTAAACAGGACAGCTCTGGCAAGCCTGCCCTGAATTCTGACCTACAGAACTGTGAACTCACAAAGGGTATTAGTTCACCCCACTCAATGTATAGTCATTTGTTATACAACAATAGATAACTAATACATCCACTTAGAAAAAGCTCAGGCTATTATTTATATCTGAAAGAACTATGAGCATAAGGAGAAATTTAGAAACGAAACATGAAATTATTGTTAAGTAATATAAAAAGCATTGGCCAGAACTTATTTTCGATACTTGTCTTCTAGACATTTCTGTGAAAGACTAAGGTGTGTAAATATATAATATAATACTTTGCTTTTCATGTGAAATATTAACATTAGAAAGTAAATAGCTGATGGGATCAAGTTCCCACTTATCATATTGTTATCTTTGTCCCTCGCTACCAAGTAGAAGGCTCCAGAGAACTAGAGTAATGAAGGGAAAAGAAAATGGTTGTGACCATAATTTAGAGAAATAAAGAAAAAGGTTCTAAAATCTCAGAAAACTTCCACTCCTATGATTCCAAGTAGGGAAAGGCAAAGTACGTTCTAGAAGATGCTGCAATGCTTCAGGTGATGATGGTTGGTGGCCTTCGACCTTTTTCTACCATAATCACTCTCTTTTCTTTTCTCTTCCTCCTAGGCTCTCCTTTTAAAAATGACTTCCTTGCTTTTGCCTTATTATATCTTCATGAAGAATCCACAAAATAGTGGGAAGGACCTCAGAATGGACCAGAAAGATTTGAATTCAAATTCCAGCTTTGCAACTTACTTCCTATAAGGCCTTGAACAAGTTGTTTGACCTTAGTTTCCTCATAATTACTGTGAAGATTTCAGATGACCTGAACAATTCCAGCTGCATGATAATTAATCATGATTATTATTATGCAACTATAATAACTAATTATAATATTATGATTGATGTTCATTCCCTTTGGCAGTTTGTTGCTACCAGTGATCATTCTCACACATTGTCCAGTACTTAGCTTTTCCCCCACTGTCTGGAAATCTCCTCACCAACCTAACAAAATAGACAAGGCAAGCATTTTTATTCTCCAGTTCACAAATGAGTAGCTGAAGCTCAGGGAGATTGAATGACTTAACCCTGAGAAACAGCAAAACAGAAAAACAAACACATCTGGTTGTCTCCAAACTGGGTTTTCTTCTGCTCACTGGTGAGCATGAGACACACCAATGTGGTGCTTCAAACTCAAAGAATTTCTTATCTTGCAGCGTGTCACACTCAGGCTTTGATTTAAGATGAGGAATGATTTGCGTACTCACAGGACTAGGGCTCCTGCTGGCTACAGTAGGCAGGGCAACAGGTAGTGCTGCAGGGGCAGGAGGGGTTACCAAAATGTCACCAACTGGGTCTCGAGCAACAAGCATCCTGACAGAATTCCCACAGTTCCTTAGAACGTGTGCTACTTGTTCACTGGTCATCCCCTGGACATTTGTGCCACCAATCTTCAAGATGTGGTCCCCTGTCTGGAGTCTTCCATCCTTCAATCCAAGAAAAAGACAAAATTATTTCATTAAATCAGTGATCTAACTTCGTAGTTAATAACAGTTTATCAGACTGACAAAATGATTGACAAAGAAGCCACCAAAAATGCTGAATAAAATACAGTATTTTAAATGATTAGCTGAATTGATGAAAGAGTAATGGAATTCCTTGAAGAACACAAAAGATAGAAAAGCTCAAAATAGGAAAAGGAACCAGTATTCTAAAACAGGCTGTTGATTGAGTGTGTAACGCATGCCTGATGGCCAAGAGATGACTTATTAATGGCCATGGATGCATGGAAGAAGTCAGAAAGCCCTGGATCTCAAAAAGGGAAGGAGGTCAGAACAGAAGCTTTCTACATAAAGCTATGAACCCCAAAGGCCAACATCCTCAGTGGCATGTCTGAGAAACAGAAAGATGGCAATGTGGCTAGAACAAAATGAGGAAAGGGGAAAGTAGTTAAAGAAAAGAGACCCAGGAGTGGTGGGTCAGCCTGTAATCCCAGCACTTGGGGAGGCTGAGGTGAGAGGACTGCCTGAGCCTGGGGATTCAAGACAAGCGTAAGCAATTTGGGGAGACCTCGTCTTTGCAATAAATCACAAAAAACTAGCCGGGCATGGTGGTGTGTGTCTATAGTTCCAGCTACTTGGAAGGCTGAGGTGAAAGGATCACCTAAGCCCAGCAGGTCAAGGCTGCAATGGCTGTGAGCGTGCCACTGCACTCTAGCCTGGGCAACAAAGAATGAGACTCCAACTCAAGAGAGAGAGACAGAGAGAGAGAGGAGAGAGGGTAATGGGGTCAGAAAGTATAGGGCATTTTCTCTACGTGATTGGGAAGAAAAGTCATTGAACAGAATTTCGAACGGAGGAATGACATTATCTGACTTACTTTTAACGATATCATTCAATCTTCTGTGCTTAAAATAGACTATAGAAGAAGAAACAATAGAAGCAGAGATCCAGTTGGGAGAACTTAGTAATAATCCAGAAAAAGATAACAATAGCTTGAACTAGGTTAGCAGTTGGGGTGTTGAGAAGTGAGATGCTAGATACAGTTGTCAACAGCCGGGCTCAGTGGCTCAGCCTGCAATCCCGCGCCTTTGGGAGGCTGAGGTGAGTGGATTGCCTGAGCCCGCGGGTTCGAGACCCGCCTGGGCAGGCGAGATCTCATCTCTACAATAAAATAAAAAATCAGCTGGGCGTGGTAGCGCGCACCTGTAATTCCGGCTACTGGGAAGGCTGAGGCGGAAGGATCACCGGAGCCCAGCAGGTCAAGGCTGCGGTGACCGGGAGTGGCCACTGCACTCCAGTCTGGGCGACAGAATGAGACTCCAACTCAAAAAAAAAAAAAAACTCTCAACAGATAGCTTCTATATGGGATATGGGAGGGAAAAGAAGGAATCAAAACTCCAGGATTTTAGCCTGAGCAACTGGAAAGAGAGAGTGGCCATGAACTGAGATAAAGAATATTACAGGCCAGGTGAGGTGGCTCACACCTATAATCCCAACACTTTGGGAGGCCAAGGTGAGAGGATTGCCTGAGCCAATGGGTTCGAGACCAGCCTGGCAAACTTGGTGAGATCTCATCTCTACAATAAATAAAAAAATTATCCAGGCATGGTGGCAGGTGCCTTTAATTCTGGCTACTTGGAAGCCTGAGGTGGAAGGTTCAACAGAGCCCAGAAGATCAAGGCTATGGTGGGCATGAGCATGCTACTGCACTCTAGCCTGGGAGACAGAGTGAGACTCTGACTCAAAATAATAATAATAAATACTATAAGCCGGGCTTGGTGGCTTAGCCTGTAATCCCGCGCCTTTGGGAGGCTGAGGTGAGTGGATTGCCTGAGCCC
>NW_007251765.1:758827-774270 GCF_000164805.1 Carlito syrichta
AAAAAAAAAAAAAAAAAAAAAAGTGGAAAAATAAATAAATAAATAAATAAATACTACCAGGAGTCTGGTTTCAGAGATGTTCAGTAGGAGATGCTGATTAGAGCTTTAGGTGAAGATAGCAGCTGGATGTACAAAACTGGAGTACAGACTACACATTTAAATTTAGAGTCATTAGCAGAGAGGAGGCATTTAGAATCATGATTCTGGATGAGTTTAGAGAAAGGATGTTCTATTACTTAAGGTGGGTGGTATGTACATTAATAATTATTGCAATTATTCTTTTGACCTTACATATATATTTCATATACAGAAAAGTCTAAGACATAATTTATCAAAATGAGTATCAATTCAAAATATTTACCATTTCCTTTCTTCATCTGTGAATTTTTTGAAACAGCTGATTTTTACCAAATTTGTTTCATCAAAAATTGAATTCACTTTACTTACCTCTATTACAGTATAATAAAGATACCACAATGTTAACATAGCTGGTTTTTTTAAAATTGTACCTACAGGGCACCTTACAGGTTAAAAATCACTTTCATGCATTGTTTCATTCAGGGAAGGACAACTTTAAATGAGAATACCGAGATTCAAAAAGGTTCACTGACCAGACCAAGATTACACAGCTAATAAGTGGCAAGATCAAAGTTCAACTCAAGTTACTCACTGAAGACTGTTGTCATTTAGTTATTTGCTTTATACTTTGATACCTCCAGAGTAACATAACTATAGCCAAGTTAATCTCCTATACACAAGGTTGCCAGTTGACGGTAAATTTACTGTTTTCCTATTCTCCAAGAAATTGCCTATAACTGCCAAAAAATATGAATAAAATGAAGATGAAAAATAGGTATTTTGAAAGACAGCTTAAAGAATGGAGCAATGTGAGCCCAGAGGTTTGAGACCAGTCTGGGCAACATGGCAAGACCTCATCTCTACAATAAAACAAAAAATTAATCAGGCATGGTGTCATGCATCTGTAGTTCTAATACTTGTAAGGCTGAAGCGAAAGGATTGCCGGAGCCCAGCAGGTCGAGGCTGCAGTGGCTGGGAGTGTCCCACTGTATTCCAGCCTGGGTGACAGAGTGACTCTGAGTCAAAAAAATAAATAAAAAAAGAATGGGCATTGAGTTAATTTGGTTCTAAATTTCAAATTTCTGGTTCCAGGTGGTACCACCTATAAGCTGTAGATGAAATTCTGAAGGAAGAAGCTTAATAAAAGGCTTAAGACTGAAAAACCTGTTCTCTACTCTATCTTTCCTTTTCTGCAATTTTACAAGAACCTAAATGAAGGAAGGCTTTAGGCTGAAATAGGACAAAGTTATGTGCTTCATTGTGAGTGCTATAGAAGGTGCTAGAAGGGACTGGAAGTGGATAGAACCAGCACAGCAGAAATGCAACTTAATTCAGAAACATCTGAATGGACTAAGAGGAAGGAAACAGACAGAAGGAGGACATTATTTTGTTTTTTTTGTTTGTTTTTTTGTTTGTTTTTTTGAGTTGGAGTCTCACTCTGTCGCCCAGACTGGAGTGCAGTGGCTGCTTCTGGCCACCGCAGCCTCGACCTGCTGGGCTCCAGCGATCCTTCCTTCTCAGCCTTCCGAGTAGCCGGAATTACAGGCATGCGCTACCATGCCCGGCTGATTTTTTTTTTGATTTATTGTAGAGATGAGGTCTCGCTGCCCAGGCGGGTCTCGAACCAGCGGGCTCAGGCAATCCACTCACCTCAGCCTCCCAAAGGCGCAGGATTACAGGCTGAGCCACCAAGCCCGGCTTGAAGAAGGACATTATTATGAAAAAAGGAATAAAAAATTGGTGGATTTCTACTGTAACAATGATAAGTTGATACCTCTGTTTTCATCCATGCAACAGACTCAAAACAAAATAAGTGACTACTTAAGAGAAAGTCAGCAGACCTGATGAAAAACAAGGGCAAAGTTGCCTCTGAGAATCAAACTATTCTTGAGCAGAATTATGGCCTAGCCAAAGAATAAAGCATATGTCTAATAAGTGTTTTCCTATTTGGCTTGGCCAAAGAAGAGCATTTCATCATAAAGTATATATTTAGTCACTTCCTAAGCACTATTTTTTCCCCTATTTTACCTCAACTCTTAATTTAAAATCATGTAGATAATTTGCATCTGTCATTGAAAGTCAAACATTTTCTTCGTACAGAAAAACAGGTGTTCCAAGGAATTCATAAACACAAAAATAGTCATTAGATTGATAGGAAAAACACAAAAATGACAGCTACCCTGTCTAAGTCCAGCAACCCCAAGCATTGCCTTTTACTGATAGTTTCTGATTGACATTCTCCTTCCATAATCTGTCTGCTGTGCAAGGAAACTAAAAAACATAAAGCTCCTTTTGTTCTTTAACAGAAATGATAAATCAATGAAAGCCAATAAGTAGCTATGCCAAGATCCAAGTACACAGTGTGCTAATCAAACATTCACATACAAAAGTTTATTAACGCATAGATTCTTTCAAAAGAGAGAAAAATATGCATATTGGCAAAGATAGTGAGGAAAGCAGAAAAATTAAAACAGCTGATGCAACAGGGACTCATACAATTATAGTGAAAAACTAACAATATCATTTATACAGTTAAAAGCAAAAAATACTCTAATCCAAATTAGCAGCTTTGGGCTAAAAAAAAAAAAACCCACATTACTTTGCATTTTAAGTTCTCTGACATGCTGTTGTGGATGATAATTTCAATTCAAAAAAAAGTTGAAAACCTACAGGAATTCAAGCCTTAGCTACAAAGGAAGAAATCATATGTGTTTCTTCAAAAACTAAAAAAAAAACGGTAACAAATACTTCCAAACTCAAAAATGAAATCATTACTATGTTTGATTCCAGGCCTTCTATTACTGATCTTCAATCAAAAGATAACATGTCATTGACAGAAAACAGTAGCTTTATAAAATAAAATAAACACTCTTTCCCTAAAAGAAGTAATGGAAGAAACTAAGTCCAAGTATACCTATTTTATTCTACTCAAATTCCCAGAGCCCTCATAACTAATTTTTTAAGGGCAAAGAAAATATCTGTCTATCGAAGCACCCAGAGCAAAACTGCCTGAAAATAACCTACCCCCCAGTGACCTCAAACTGGGCCTTACTTCCTCTAGACTGAAAGTCCCTGGAAGTTCACATCCACCCTCCAACCTCTGCTTGGATCCACTCCTTCTGACTATTAAAGGTTACTGGGTGGCTTATAGACTTATATTATAAATATCTCATACCAAAATGTCAATGATTTATGACAACCTTTAAAACAGGCTCTTTTCTGAAGACAATGGGATATCCCAATATGCCTGCCTTACCTAGAATTCCTCCACACCATATGAGAGGTCTTTCAAAACAAAGTTGTGCACTATCCATAATCAATTTCAAAAAACAAAACAAAAACTATTGAGAAATGTTTAAACTTTTACCACAACTGAATAGAATGCTCTAAAGATGAGTGTTTCAAGCAGTGGGAATTTTGGGGAGCATTTGAGGCTCACAGGTAGACTCACAGGCCTCTTAGCAACCCTTACATGTTATCATATAATGTCTCTATATCCATGGAATTGTCCCTGATTACAGTAACTGATTGGACATTGTAACTGGACCTCAATAAGTGTTGCCAAAAAATTTCTTACAAATCCATTTTTAAAGTTGTTTTCTATTTCATTTACTTTTAACACTAGAGGCAGTATACAGCAGAAAGCCAAGTAAGGGCTTTGGAGTCAGACGTACCCGAGTTCAAATCCTGGCTCTCCACTGGTCAAGCTTTATGGCCAAATGTCAGTTGCTTATCCTACCTAAATCTCAATCCTTCTTGAGCAAAATGAGAATAAATTTCTCTCTTATTGAGTTGTAAGCACTGAACACAACATTGTATGTAAAACGTCTCGCCTAGTGCCTTGATCACAGCATGTCCTCTACGTTTCTGATGACTCTCTAAGCTGCAGTGGCCTCTGTTAAGTGTTCTTCGTCACATCCCGCAGCTCCCCCATCTTTTAACCATACAAATTGACATATCTGTAAACGCAAATGCAATACAACTAGCTATTTCATGAAACCCTTTTAAATAAGAAATGCTTCTTTTTTAAACTTTCTATTGTACAATTTTATATTCTTTGAATAGAACAGTATTAATTAACACCTTTAGCAGAATATAGGTATCCCTTTATAAGCATTATTCATCTTAATGACAACTGAACTAATGACCTAAGGCATCCACGTTCCCTTACCATGAAGGGAACATGCCATAGTCAACAGTAAGCATTAATATTCAAAACATGAGTACATTTTAATTAATAGCAATATTCTTTAATTTTTTTTTTTAAAGCGATGAACAGGCTACGTGAGCAACAACTTGTAAAGACTTAGCAGCAATGCATATCAGTTCACCCAGAGAGGGGTCAGCTAGGGGACAACCCAGCTCCTGCATTTCATCCCAGCTAAAATGATTGGGGAGGAAAGAAACAGGGAACGAAGAGGCATTGCGCTAAGCACTTTACATTGATTAACATTTAATTTTCACGTAGCCTTTTTTTAAGGCAAGCATAATTATCTCCTGGGGAAAAAAAGCTAACTTAAGATTACTATTCTTTGAAAGACCTTCTCACAAAGTTGGCCCTTGGCTAATACATGGGAGCTTAGACTCTGGGAGGCTTCCCACAATTCCCTGGTAAAAATGCCTCCTAGTGTCTACTCTGTGCCAACAATGTGATTTCTCCTGAATGCTTCCAATCTTCTGCAAGTCTGGGACTTCAGTACATGCTAGACAGTGTGTGTCTACAGGATCAGCATCCAGCAGTAACCCTGTGCACTGAGTCTCTGATGGGCTTTCATGGTGAACATTTCAGATGTGTGGTCATAATCCACTGCTGGAAGACTTAAGTGGGTCCTGTGTAACTCCACTGGGAGAGGGCTCTTGGAAGCTTGCACCTGGTTTCCTCTAGACTTCACCTCGTGCACCTTTTCCCATTGCGGATTTTCCTTTGTATTCTTTCACTGTAACAAATCATAGCTAGGTACAACTATAGGCCGAGTCTATGAGTCCTCCTGGCAAATTATCAAACCCGAGTGGGTTTTGGAGAGCATTTTAGAAACACGAAATTAAGCCAACAAGTAGGTTGCCCAGGGTTAGTGGTAGATCTGGGGTTCAAGCTTTCATCTGTCTAATTCTAAAGCTCCTAGACTAGGATCCTTTGCCCTCTCCTTTCAGAGGCTTACTTGGAACATAGGTGGGTTGAGAAGAATTTCACCGAAGGTAAATAGCCTGGCGTATGCCACATCTCATTCCACAGATTAGGGTCTAAGGGTGCCCAGCTAAAGTTACTCCATGAGTTACAGCGAGCATAACACTGAGGAGAACCAAGGAACAAATGGGGCCAGGCAAGAGGAAGGAGATAAATGGGTTTCAGCAAGGGGGTAGAGGTTTTATCTGCCATCAGCTGACATGAACAGTAGGGAGAAGTGAACACTGCTTTGTCCCTATGTCAAGGTCACACCATAGGTTTACAAGGCAGAGTCAATAGCTCTGTTGTTCCTATTGTTGGCCATTCCACGTTGATGGGTGTGGCCAACTCTGCACAGGTGTACGACAGGGAAAGAAAAACATTAGGATCCACTTTGAATAAATAAATTCAAGCAGTAAAGCTCAGACTTCAGAATCAGATAGGGGCTCAAGCCTGATTTTGTCACTCACCTAGCTGTGTAACCTTGGGCAATTTCTTAATGGCTTCCATACCTATAATTTGGGAACAAAACTTAAAAGACTGCTTTGAGGGTTACATGAGAGTCATGTATATTAGGCAGATAACAATATCTGGCATCAATACTTGCTTCTCTTTGAGCACTTATGACTCTTTGACAGGCATACCCCCTACCTCCTTTTTGATGATCTGAAATAGTGACGCTCCCTTCCAGTAAAGGGCAAAAATCAGACTTGGGCTTTATCCAACATGGCCTCAATGGGATTAATCTGGGAAAGTCTGCACATCATACTCTCCTTGCAAAAATTCATAATGCATGTTAGTATATTAAAAGCTCAGAAAATTTTTACAGTAAAGAAACCTATTTGGTTTTGCTTAAATTTACTTGACCCTTTGTTTTTCACAATAACTACTCACTTTGCATTTTGAAAAACTGCTACTCCAGCAAACAGGCCTATTCAAATTGCTAAGTCAAGGGCAGGGATGGTGGGGGGAGGGAGAGAATGGAAAGAGAGATCAAAATTTTCCGTAATATTTCATCTTTTTCCAGGTTACAGAAAAATATACTTTTAAAAGACCCTTTATGAATGTTATGTTTGGCTGGGCGCAGAGGCTCATGCCTATAATCCCAGCACTTTGGGAGGCTGAGGCGAGAGGATTGCCTGAGCCCACCGGTTCAAAACCAGCCTGGGAAACTTGGGGAGACCTCATCTCTACAATAAATCAAAAAATTAGCCAGGCACGGTGGCGCGTGCCTGTCATTCCGGCTACTTGGAAGGCTGAGGCAGAAGGATCACCCGAGCCCAGCAGGTCCAGGCTGCAGTGGCAGTGAGCGTGCCACCACACTCCAGCCTGGGAAACAGAGTGAGATTCCAACTCAAAAAAAAAGAATATTTTTTTGTGTGCCACAGATGTGTTTTGAAGACCCATAAAATGAGCATTCTCAAATGTTCTGGTCTTAGAACCTGCTATAGACCAGATGTTTGCTGCCCCACTGCCCCACCCCCAGCAACCTCATGTGGAAATGTGATCCCCAGTGTTAGAGGAGGGGCCTAATGGGAGGTGTTGGGTCACAGGAGTAGATACTTCATGAATACATAGGTTCACCCACCATTCACACTTCCTGCCATGCAGCCTGGTTCCTAACAGACCACCCAGCAAAATCGGTCTGTGGCTGGGTTGGGAACTCTGGCCCTAGAGAGCTGCTTGTTAAAAAGAGGCTGGACAAGCCGGGCTCGGCGGCTCAGCCTGTAATCCTGCGCCTTTGGGAGGCTGAGGTGAGTGGATTGCCTGAGCCCGCGGGTTCGAGACTCGCCTGGGCAGCGAGACCACAGCTCTACAATAAATAAAAAAATCAGCCGGGCGTGGTAGCGCATGCCTGTAATTCCGGCTACTTGGAAGGCTGAGGCGGAAGGATCGCCGGAGCCCAGCAGGTCGAGGCTGCGGTGGCCAGGAGAGGCCACTGCACTCCAGTCTGGGTGACAGAGTGAGACTCCAACTCAAAAAAAAAAAAATAAGGAGGCTGAACCTTTCTCCCTCTCTTGCTTCTTCTCTCCCCATGTGATCTCTATACATTCTGGCTCCCCTCTGCCTTCTCCCCCGCCAGCAAAATCCTAAGCTAAATAAATATTTTTCCTTTATAAATTGCCAGCCTCAGATATTCCTGTCTAGCAACACAAAATGGACTAAGATAGAACCCCTTTACACCCTTTTATAAACTACTGAGGATGGAGGGATGGGCATTACAAAGTGGCACAGGAAACTGCGGTGGTGATGAATATATTCATTATCCCGACTGTGGTGATGGATGGCGTAACAGCTAAATTTTACGAGGCGACTTGACTTGGCTGTGGTGTCAGTGTTGCTGCAAAAGTATTTTGTAAATGTGATTAGCATCTACAGTCAGTTGACTTTAAGAAAAGGGAAATTATCCCCCAACAAGGTAGGCGAGCCTAATCCAATCAGCTAAAGACTTTATAAGTAAAAACTGAGATTACCGCCAGGCGTGGTGGCTCTCGCCTATAATCCCAGCACTTTGGGAGGCTTAGGTGAGAGGACTGCCTGAGCCCACGGGTTCAAGACCAGCCTGGACAACTTGGCGAGACCTCATCTCTATAACAAATGTTTAAAAAATTAGCCATGCGTGGTGGCGCGTGCCTGCTGTTTCAACTACTTGGAAGGCTGAGGCAGAAGGATCACCTGAGCCCAGCAGGTCAAGGCTGCGGTGGCCATAAGCATGCCACTGCACTCCAGCCTAGGCAACAGAGTGAGACTCCAACACAAAAAACAAAACAACAACAAAAAAACTATTCAATAATATATTAATCTAGGTTAATGTTTATGTATAATGATGTCCATATTTTTTATTTTTAAAAAGGTTTTATTTTCCAAAACAAAAAAAAAATCAGGAAAAGAGTGGTATTTTTTAATACTTTTGCAAATCACTTTAGTATCTGGCTTAAAAGAATACAGCTGGATTCTCACACCTGCTTCATCACTCAATATGTTACAACACGCCATTTTGGTCAAAGTCTATAGAGGAAATTTGGCCTTGATCAGATATATAGCCGGAAAAGAGAGGATTATTTTACTACTCCCAACAGCCCACTTTTCTCTGACAACACATCGACACTTAACAAGCACTTGACAAGCGGTGGTTTCTTACAGAAGTACAATGCAGAATCAGGTACCACATCGGCACACCTGCAGACACTGTTTCATTAAAATCCACTGGTCTCCACTTTGGGAGGCCGAGGCAAGTGGATGGCCTCAGCCTGTGGGTTCAAGACTAGCCTGGGCAACTTGGCGAGACTTCGTCTCTACAATAAATTCAAAATGAGCTGGGTGTGGTAGCGTGCACTTGTAGTTCTAGCTCCTTGGAAGGCTGAGGCGGAAAGATCACCGGAGCCCGGCAGGTCAATGCTGGGGTGCCTGCGAGCATGCCACTGCACTCCAGCCTGGGTGACGGAGTGAGACTCCAATTCAAAAAAAAAAAAAAAAATCCTCTGGTCTGTCTTGGATTTTGAATGCATCTTTTACCCATATATTATTTTGTCACATCACATATTGGTCTTCAGAAAATATTGATTCACAGAGTTATGCCGACCTTCCAAATATTGACATATTTCATCATATAATATCAAAACAATCATATTGGTTAATTTCATCAACAGTCTAATCAGAAAAGTCTTTAAACATTAGGAAATTTCAAGCTCATGGTAAAATACGAATTTTCCAATTCTAATTTTTGTTTGAAAACTCAAATTTTATCATTGCCAAACACTGCCAGTTGTTTTTCTTGAAGTAACAGGCTCATGTCATTCATTCTCAAGAAAATGTCTTCCAAATACTCAAGTTAAAATAAACATAATTTTTCTGTAGTTATTCTTTCAAAAATGAAAATGCTATTCCATATCTTACAAAAAGTAGCTAGTTCATCTCACAAACGCTTTTCATTAAGACAACCATCAAGCGGTGGCTCACGCCTATAATCCCAGGTCTTTGGGAGGCTGAGGTGAGAGAATTGTCTGAGTCCACAGGTTCGAGACCAGCCTGGGTAACTTGGCGAGACCTCATCTCTACAATAAATAAAAAAATTAGCCAAGCACGGTGGCATATGCCTGTCGTTCCAGCTACTTGGAAGGCTGAGGTGGAAGGAGCACCTGAGCCCAGCAGGTCAAGGCTACGGTGGTTGGGAGCGTTCCACTGCACTCCAGCCTGGGCAACAGAGTGAGACTTCAACTCAAAAAAAAAAAAAAAAACAACCATCATCCTTTGATACATAGCAGGAGTGGTACGTGGTATAACAGTCCCCATTTTGACAACATTAAAAAGACATGCACTGAAAAGTCATAAATGACTAAAATTAATCATTTTTACTGCATCATAAAAAAATTAAGTGACACTAGCTTTCTTTCTTCTTTCCTTTTCTTCTTTTTGGCAAGCATGTGGCAGAAACGAATGCCATGATTACTAGGTCAGTTTGTGGCCACTGCCTTGTTTTGTACTAAGGTACCAGCAGTTTTAGTCTATCACTGCTTTTGTATCATCAGTATAAATGTCAACAGGAAGAAAACAAATAATATCACCTTCATGTTAGTATAAAGCATGTTTGGATCTCACTGACCCCCTGCAAGAGTCTCAGGTTCTCCCCCAAGTCTCACAGACCAAATTTTGAGAACTGCTATTCTAAAGTAATACACTCCACATGCTGAAGTGATGACAGGAACATCAGTGACACCATCATTTGTAGAAGGTAGAGCGATCTTGATCAGAAATAAAAAGCTGGGGAACTTGCCGCAAAGCCACATTTGCACAGCAAGTTCATTTTTACTTATATATGTCTATCAGAAGGGATAAATTTATACATACCTGGATAATAATCAGTGAAATTGTACATATTATTCTGATTGTGATTTATCATGGGCATTCTACATGATATGGCTTATTATTAAGAGACTTCATAATCAAATTTCTAATCTAATTTTTTTTGCGATAGCATCTCACTCTGTCCTGCAGGCTGGTGTGCAGTGGCATGATCATAACCCATCACAGTCTCCAAATCCTGGGCTCAAGTGATCCTCTTACGTCAGCCTCCCAAGTAGCTGGGACTACAGGCACATGCCACCATACCTGGCTAGTATTAATTTTTTGTAGAGACATGGTCTTGCTGTATTTCCCAGGCTGGTCTCCAACTCTTAGGCTCAAGTGATCCTCCTGCCTTGAACTCTCGAAGTGCTGGGAGTATGGGTGTGAGCCATCACTCTCAGCTCTAAACTGATTATCAAAAAACTAAATGTAGTATTTAACATTTCTTCAGGACAAAATTAAGTTGAAGAGAGTTGCAAGTTTTTTAATGGGCCACTTTCAGTTTAAGCGCTGCTAAATAATGAAGGCTAGTCATTGACAAGGGGGACCCCAAAAAACCCAGAATGTATTTATAAAATGTTGTTTACTTATTCTCACATATTAAAGCTTCAGTCACCTTCAAAGTACTCTCTGTATGATGCAACAAACCTACTGAGATGCTTTTTCCACTGCTCAAAACAATTTTTGAACTTGCCAATTTGGATGTCTATTAGTGCTTCTGCTGTTTTTTGTTGTGCCTCTTCCACATCGGCAAAACATTTCCCCTTGAGGACTTTTTTCATCCAGGGAAACAAAAAAAGTTGCTTGGAGTGAGAGCAGGGGAATAGGGAGGGTGCAGCATGGGGGTCATGCTGATTGGAGTCAAAAACTGCTGCACACTCAGCATGGTGTGGGCAGGTGCGCTATGAAACCAGCCATCATGAAATGGGTAAACACATTGGAAGACTCTCCAAAATAAACTCACTGAAGCTGAACGCAGCCTCTCATAATACTAGCTGGTACACTGATGCTGATGCATTCCTAGAAAACTTACCTAGTGGGGGAGCCTGTACTACAAGGGACACGCCCTCCAAAAGATAACTTTGGGGTTTTTTGGTCCCCCGCCTTATAACCTATAATGCCATAAATTTTAATTCAAGTGAAATTTGCCATGTACACTATTGGGTCAAATTAATCATTATACTTAGTGATTTTAACATTTAGACCACTGAAAGATATACTAGAGAATAATACAGACATTGAAAATGCAATACTTATGAAAAAATAACGCTTTTCAATTTAAAAAAATTGTCTTCTAATGGACAGGAAAGCAAACAAACAAAAACAAAAATGTTGATTTGGGAACTGTTTAAAACAAAGCAGAGTGGCCGGGCACAGTGGCTCATGCCTGTAATCCTAGCACTTTGGAAGGCAGAGGCGGGAGGATCACTTGAGTCCAGGATTTCAAGACTTGGTAAGACCTTGTCTCTACAAAAAAATTTTTTAAAAAAATAACTGGGAGCCGGGCTCGGTGGCTCAGCCTGTAATCCCGCGCCTTTGGGAGGCTGAGGTGAGTGGACTGCCTGAGCCCACGGGTTCAAGACCCACCTGGGCAACTTGGCGAGACCTCATCTCCACAATAAATCAAAAAAAAATGAGTCGGGTATGGTAGCGCGCACCTGTAGTTCCAGCTACTCGGAAGACTGAGGGGGAAGGATCGTCAGAGCCCAGCAGGTCAAGGCTGCAGTGGCCAGGAGCGGCCACTGCACTCCAGTCTGGGTGACAGAGTGAGACTCCAACTCAAAAAAAAAAAAAAAATAGCTGGCATGTGGTGGCAAGCATGTGTGGTCCTAGCTACTCTTTGGGAGGCAAAAACAGAAGGTTCGCTTGAGCTCAAAATCACTTGAGTCTAGGATTACTTGAGCCCAGGAGTTGCAGTCTGCGATGAGCTATGATCGTGCCACTGCACTCCAGCCTGGGCAACAGAGTGAGACCCTGATTCAAAATAAAGTAAAAAAAATAAAAAAATAAAATAAAGCAGAATGTATATGACCACTTATGGGATAACCCATGTTTAAGCTATACTTAAATTTCAGTTATTGAATCATGTAACCTAGTAACTCAAGCTATAAAATGTCACTTAAAAAAATTTTTTTAATTTTAAAGATGTGGGGTACAATTCACGGTTAGGTATACAAATGTTCATTATGCAGGTATCCTTGTGCCCCGCCTCCCCTGGCAGTTCCTACTACTGCCAATCCCATTCCCCCCCATAAAATTATATTTCAATTCATACAATTTAAACGTTATAAAACCAAAATGATAACAAAAAAGGTGAACTCACTCGATCTGCTAATCCTCCAGGAACTATAGTCCTTACAACCACGCCACTGGATTTTACTCCAACTATTCCAAAACCTAATCCAGAGCCATCATTAATGAGCTCAACATCTTCAATATGGCCCCAACGAACCTACAAATTAACAGCAAGTAAGAGTTCCAGTGTCAGTAAAACACAGATTCTTAGCTTTCCAAAATGGTAATTACTTAAGTAACTGATTCGCAACAAATCAAGCATTCATACAATTAATCAAGGCAAATTTCTAGAGGTTAAGATATACAGAGAGAGTTAATCTTATGGTCCCTGCCCTTAAAGATCTTAAACTCCAGTAGAGACAGAAATTAAAACACAAGTAATTAAAACACAAGGCAGAATATTGGATCGTGAGATTCTGTGGCTCTAAGAGGACAAGAAACAGTTCCCATTCCTCAACAGTGCTCAGCACGTAGTAGGAACCAATAAATATGTGTTTGCTTGAATTGAAAGAAAATCACAGAAATGTCACAAAAATTCAGGGGAAGAGAGTTCAAGAAGTCAAATCCAATGAAGAAATAGGGAAAACGTCAAGGAAAGGGGGCATTTAAGTTGCACAACAAAGGAAGAAGATAGTCAAGCAAGAGGGCAATGTAAAAACAAAACTGGGCCATATAACACAATGGGTAAAAGATATGGTCAAAAGATTGGATCTCACATGGTAAGCAAAGTTTGCTAAAATAGTATTCCTGAATGAATGATAGTATCTGAGATTCCCAGAGCATTCACTCAGCACCGGGACTGCACTCAGCTCTTCCCACGCCTTCTCACTCCAAAGTCCTTGTTCTTTATATGCGAAACAGTGTCCTACTTTGCTCACTGTATTTATTATGTAAACTGTGCTGTATAAATATTGTTGATTACAACAGGGAAAATGTCTATACATTAATTTGTGTTGTGACCTTGTACTGTACCCAGTCTACTTTTTCTTTTGTCCCAATGAATAAAAATTAAATAAATCAGCTAGCACTTAGTGTTATAAGAAAATAAGATTTATTAGCTTGCATTCTGAAGATGCAAGCCAAAATCTGTAAAATGTTCCAAAGCGAATTTAAGGATTCCCAAAAGAGACATATACTGCTATTCTTTTAAATTGTTCAGTATACATCTTTATATGAAAAAAACTGCCACATTACCAATAATCTAGTCACAAACCCTTTATAATTCACAAAATAGTGTTTTTGAAATAAATAACAAAATCTTACTTAAAACACAACAGTAAATCTCTAATAAAGGAACAAAGACTCTTCATCACCAAATAAATTACACCTAATGCTTCAATTTGGCCTCTATATTATATAATACTCTTAAGCCAGGTGTGGTGGCTTATGCCTGCAATCCTAGCACTTTGGGAAGCAGAGACAAGCGAATGGCCTGAGCTCACAGGTTCGAGACAAGTCTAGGCAACATGGCGAGACCTCCTCTCTACAATAAATCAAAAAATTAGCCAGACACGGTAGCATACGCCTGTAGTTCCAGCTACTAGGAAGGCTGAGGCAGAAGGATCCCCTGATCCTTTAAATAATCTTTAAAAAGGAGACCCATCAGGGACATTGAAAAGACAAAAAATCTCCGTGAAACATTTTGTTTAAATATGCTAATGCAGCATTGGAGAGATGATCATTTTTCTTGAACAATGAAGAGTAAAACAACACCTATTAAATTTCTTTACACTTCTTATACACAATGGGATAATTCAAAATTAAATGTCTTTTTTCCAAATTTTCAACTCACTGTTTCAGGCAGAGGTGTCTCACTTGGGCTGCTGGTAGAAGCACTACTTTTCATGTGGACTGGTTCCCTAGCCACAACCAGACACAAAGATCCAGTGGTTTGCTGTAACAATGCAATTGCTTGCTGATGGGAAACGTTCTGGTCCAGCGGCGTGTGATTAATGGCCAATATTTGGTCGTTTTCCTTTAATCTGTGATCCCTTAATCATACAAGAAAAGAAATTTTTGTTTTAGGTGATCTAATAGGCTGATTTTTAAAATTCTGTTATTCAAGTTAGGTAGTTTGTTGTTTATGATACTATTTCACTTCATATATTTATTCAAATCATTATTTAATTATATAACAGAGCTCTTCCGAGTATTTTTCATCAAAGCACTTATTAACTAAGTAGCCAGTTAAGTAGTGCATCCCTAAACACACTCTCTCTCTCTCTCTCTCTCTCTCTCTCTCTCTCTCTCATGGGCACACTTTAAAAACCATCTGGCCAAGTAAATTTTTTAATAAAAAAAACAGCCAGATGTGGTGGCTCAAGCCTGTAATCCCAGTACTTTGGGAGGTTGAGGCAAAGAGGATTGCCTTGAGCCTAGGGGGTTCAACACCAGCCTGGGTAACTTGGCAAGACCAAGTACAATAAAATCAAAAAAATTAGCCAGACAAGTAGTGCGTGCCTGTAGTTCCAGCTACTTGGAAGGCTGAGGAGGTAGGATCGCGTGAGTCCAGCAGCCCAAGGCTGCGGTGGCCGTGAGTGTGCCACCGCACTCCAGCCTAGGCGACGGAGTGAGAGACTCCAACTCAAAAAAAAAAAGAAAATCCATAGCAATTACTTCCAAATCTTTATTTGAGCCCTTTCATGTCTTCCAAGTGCCAATCTTTCACCCGCTAACCAAGGGGAAACCAGGGATTGTTTTTAAGAGAAATTAGCAAAATCTCTAAAGAAAAATAGTATTTACCAAGCACTTATGAGTCAGGAACTATGTAAAGTGCTTTATATGCAATATCTCCTTTAATTCTTTTAAAGTACTTAGTTAAATTTTACATATTAAGAAACAGAAGCATAAACAATACTAGAATTTTGTCTAGAGACTCTGAGTAAAGCACAGTCTTTTATTTTATTTTATTTTTTTTGTTGTTGTTGTTGTTTTGTTTTTTTTGAGTTGGAGTCTCACTCTGTCACCAGGACTGGAGTGCAGTGGCCACTCCCGGCCACCGCAGCCTCGACCTGCTGGGCTCCGGCGATCCTTCCACCTCAGTCTTCCAAGTAGCTGGAAC
>NW_007251765.1:774318-778545 GCF_000164805.1 Carlito syrichta
CGTAGCCGGAATTACAGGCACGCACTACCATGCCCGGCTGATTTTTTTAATTTATTGTAGAGATGAGGTCTCGCTGCCCAGGCGGGTCTCGAACCCGCGGGCTCAGGCAATCCACTCACCTCAGCCTTCCAAAGGCGCGGGATTACAGGCTGAGCCACCGAGCCCGGCTATTTTATTTTTTTTAATTTGGAGTATTACTCTTTTGCCCAGACTGGTGTGCAGTGGCACAATCACAGTTCACTGCAGTCTCAACCTCCTGAGCTCAGGCAATCCTTACACCGAGTAGCAGGGACCACAGGCATGTACCACCACACCTGGCTAATTTTTAAAATTTTTTATAGAGATGAAATTTCACTGTGTTACCTAGGCTGGTCTCAAACTCCTGAGCTCAAGCAATCCTCCTGCCTGGGCCTCCCAAAGGGCTGGGATTATAGGCCTCTGCCTGTCCTTTCACTTCTTATTTTAAAAGTATATCCCAGGAAAAGCCTAGGATTTACTCTGCACTGGTTTACTGCATTGGACTTTATTATCACCCAAACACCACCGACATTCCTTCACTTCCTGTTTAACCATTTTCACCACAATTCTTCCTCCTTATTTGTCTTGCACTCACCCATCTCTTTTCCATTCCCAGTGCCCACCCTCCGGTCAGAATCCTTATCTGAATTCCTAAACTTCAACTTGCAAAATTTCACAGGATTTATTTTTCTAGGGTCTCTCTGTGCTGGTATTCCCCAACTCAAAAATGTACAACTATTTTCTATGGTTACTGACCAATAAAGAGAAAGTCTTTTAAAGGGAAGAAAACAAACTTCTGCCACGATTGTTTCATAAATGAACATTTTTCTTTTTTTTTTTGAGTTGGAGTCTCACTCTGTCGCCCAGACTGGAGTGCAGTGGCCGCTCCCGGCCACCGCAGCCTTGACCAGCTGGGCTCCGGCGATCCTTCTCCCTCAGCCTTCCAATTAGCTTGAACTACAGGCGCGCGCTACCACACCCAGCTAATTTTTGACTTATTGTAGAGATGAGGTCTCGCCAAGTTGCCCAGGCGGGTCTCGAACCCGTGGGCTCAGGCAATCCACTCACCTCAGCCTCCCAAAGGCGTGGAATTATAGGCTGAGCCACCGAGCCCGGTAAATGAACATTTTTCTACATTAAAATACAATAGTAAATTTCAGACAACAATCCTTTTCATGAATAAAATTTTGAATTATGAAAGGTCAATTATATTGTCCTTATTTTTTCTCAGTTCATAGCTGATCGGCAAAAGTTTGACATGGATGAAAATATGGTAACTACCGACCCCTAAGACACAGTGTAAACTTGATTGGCATTCAATGGTCTCTACATTTGGCCCCAAAGTACTCTTCCGACTTGGATTCCTTCCCACATACAAATCCCTTTCTCCAACTTCTCTGATCTGCTCTTTTTTTTCTCAGACAGGTGTGGCATTTCCTGCTCTTATAAAAATCTCTAATGCCTTTCCGCTCTGCTCAGCTAAGTTCAATTCAATTCACGCTTTAAGATCCAGCAGCGTCTCAGTCTCTCAGACTCTCGCTCAGTCTCTCCCTCTCTCCCTCTCTCTCTCTCTCTCCCCCTCCCTCCCTCCATAACTTATTTCTACAGTGCTCTGAACCACTCATTTGTCATTCACTCACTTGTACAAAGTGTGCTGTCCACAGAGCTGGCTAAATCCTGCTTTATTCGATTTTAAGTTTTCTGAGGACAGGAACTCACACGTTTTCGATTCCCCCTTGGCACTAACAAGTTGAATATTTCAATGTTTGATGCCAAAATTTTGGTTGGCTCTCACAATAGATCATATAGCATTAAAAATGTTGCTTAAAAATCCTTTTATTACTATTAGGAGTGGCTTATGTTATACTAAGAGAAAAGAACGAGATAAAAAAAACTTTATTCTATGACCTTGTCAAAATAAAGCATGCAAATATATTTCTTAGTTGTCTCAGGGTAGTTCAAGTGAAAAATTTGTTTTGGTCTTGTTATATTTCTATATTTTATAGTTTTCTATAGTATGCATGTATTACTTTCACAATAATTTTCATCATTTTAAAATATATACACTTGCCGGGCTCGGTGGCTCAGCCTGTAATCCCGCGCTTTTGGGAGGCTGAGGTGAGTGGATTGCCTGAGCCCGTGGGTTCGAGACCCGCCTGGGCATCAAGACCTCATCTCTACAATAAATCAAAAAGTCAGCCGGGCTTGGTAGCGCGCGCCTGTAATTCTGGCTACTCGGAAGGCTGAGTTGGAAGGATCGCCGGAGCCCAGCAGGTCGAGGCTGCGGTGGCCGGGAGCGGCCACTGCACTCCAGTCTGGGTGACCGAGTGAGACTCCAACTCAAAAAAAAAAATTAAAAAATAAAATATATACACTTTAGTTGAGAATGCTGCATGTGGACTTTCCCCAATTTTAAAGAACTATCTACTTTTCAATATAATTACTATAGAACAGGCTGGGCACAGTGGTTCAAGTCAGCAATCCCTGCATTTGGGGAGGCCAAAGCGAGGGAACTGCCTGAGCCCACGGGTGTGAGATCAGCCTGGGTAACTTCGTAAGAACTAGTCTCTACAATAAATCAAAAAATTAGCCAGGCTAGCTACTTGGAAAGCCGAGGCAGAAGGATCGCTGGAGCCCAGCAGTTCATCCCTGGGGTGGCCACGAGTGTGTCGCACTCCAGCCTAGGCGACAGAGTGAGGCTCTAACTCAAACAACAACAACAACAAAAAAAAACTACAGAACCTAATCTAGGAATCACTTCCATTCTTCTATCTCCGGTGTCCTCCTTTCTCTAACTTCTTCACCTAAACTTTCATTCACAGCTTGTTCATTCAGGAACATTTCCTAATGAATACCAAATGAATGAGTTACTCTTGAATACTTTCAACCTTGATGCAGCTCATTTTTCATAAGTCATTCCCCAATTTACTAACTCATAAGTTTTCTTTTTTCTAGAAATCTAACTTTTTAAATCTACCTTTTCAGCCGGGTGCAGTGGCTCACACCTATAATCCCAGCACTTTGGGAAGCCGAGGGGAGAGGACTGCCTGCACCCACAGGTTTGAGAGCAGCCTGGGCAACTTGGCGAGACCTCAGCACTACAATACATCAAAAAATTAGCCAGGTGTGGTGGCGCCTGCCTGCAGTTTTAGCTATTTGGAAGGCTGAGGCAGAAGGATCGCCTGAGCCCAGCGGGTCGAGGCTGCAGTGGCCATGAGCGTGCCACTGCACTCCAGCCTGGGCGACAGAGTGAGAGACTCCAACTCAAAAAAAAAAATCTACCTTTCCCTACCCAATAGACTTCAGGACATCTTTTCTTTCCAGTTAGAACCTCCTGAGGGAATATAAACTCATTCCAAGATGAACAAGACACAGAGGAGTTTTCTGCAAAATCTGATTTATTTATGCATCCTAAAATTGAATCGAATTAGTTTTACCACTCCTATCATTTATAACTCCTCCATGCCACTATACAGTGTATATAAAATAATATACAAGTATACTATATACACCACAATTTAATACCCATACTAATTTATATATATATACATACACATACAAACACACTGACATTGAATTTATACTTTCCATGTAAAAGAAAACCTATTCTTGTCTCTCCATCACAACATTCAGAAATAATGGGTTTCCATGATTTTGAGAGCCAACAGGTCTTAGGTAAGCTCCTAAAAAAGCACAGTTGTATATGGAAAGTCCTCAGAAGAAAGGAAGACCTGACCAAGACCATGAAGACTCTGTCATATGATGACCTAGAAAGTCCAGCATGGCTGGCACTACCTCTCTCCAGCCTCTTACTGCATGATCTTGCATCCTACCAGCCACACTCTGAGCCCAGGGGTTGTGTCCCATTTCGGGGCTAACAGTCAAGAGAGTCTCTTCATTCCTTTCCCTAAAACCTCTACTTTCTGCAGATCCTGCTATCTCCCTTCAAATCTCCCTTCAAGCACCACTTTGAGTACGCCTGGGAAGGGCCTCCCCAGCCTTGGTCTGAGGTGTAAAACACACTCAAATAATAGAACTAATCTTTTTGGAAGCCCTCACCTTGACGTGTCATCACAGACCTGTTGCTATGGAGTACTGAGACATAAGAATTGACGACAAAGCCAGGCTTGGTGGCTCAGCCTGTAATCCCGCGCCTTTGGGAGGCTGAGGTGAGTGGATTGCCTGAGCCTGCGGTTCGAGACCCGCCTG
>NW_007251765.1:778650-785092 GCF_000164805.1 Carlito syrichta
CACTGCACTCCAGTCTGGGTGACAGAGTGAGACTCCAACACACACACAAAAAAAGAATTGACGACAGGCAAGCTGGGATAATGTCTCTTTGGGTCACCATTTTTTATACACAGCACATAGCACACAGCAGACACTCAATAAAAGGTTGTTAAACATTGAATAGATAAATGGGTGAAGATGCCATGCTCCTCAGGTTGTGAAAGGTTCCCAGAACCCTTCTAATATTTTACTTAAGGCTTATTTCTCCTATTCCATAAACTCTATACCACCTTTACCCAAGGCTTCCTGTTCCCAGTTTCTTCCAGCAGGTGAGAAACAGCACAGTATGGAACGATGTCTAATTCAAAATGTAGGCCACCTTCCCTCAAAAAAACAAAGCTTAATGGAGAGCACAAGAAAGTATAACATAAAAGTTAGTTACTATTAGAACATAAAAAGCAAAATTTACTTTTCTCAAATTTGGCAAATCATTCTTGTAGGTTACTTTCATATACCATGAAAAAACCATATAGGTGCATTTCTGGGTTTCTTTATCGGTGAAACAAGAGTATGACTACATATTTTTTGTTCCTTTCTTTTCATTTAGAAAAATCCCCTCCATTCACTTAGAAAATGTATTTTTACATTTTCCTCCCTATATTCCTACATATTACAGGCCTCCCTAGGCACTCTCCCTCATCTGTGGCCCACACTAACTGTATCATTTGTTATGCAACGATATTTTTTCACAGCATTTTGCCAAAAAATTCTAAAAATATTACCTATAGAATTTTTAAAGATTATTAGCCTATTATAATACCATTTGTTTTGTTTCTAAAATGTACAGAAAGTAAATGTTCAATATAGAAGGCACACATACTTTGTTCTTTGAATATTCAAAACCCCAGTAACACATATAAATGACAGTTCACTCACTTATCATTCATGCAACAGACACTAAGCAACTACTGCAAGCTACATAGTGTGTTGGGTACTATGGGGAATGCTCACAAGGAACCTACACTCCATTTATAGGAGAAAAAGTAGGAAGACATACACAGTGTATTAAATATGTGTTGTATGTATCATGTTAGTAAGTATGTTGAGTAAGAGTAAGAATAATAGCAAATATATATTGAACATTTACCATGGGTTGGAAACTCCCATAATATTTCATCTATATCCTACTATAAGATTGTTATATTACAGATCAAGAAACTAAATTTTTTAGCAAGATTAAGTAACTTGACCAAGGTAACGCAGCTGGAGAGAAAACCAACATTCAGACCTAGTCTACAGGACTTCTTTGCCTAACGAAACTATAAGTCTTCCCTTTCTGATAAAAGATTCCCTGCCCTGGATAATCTTGTCTTATAAGTACTGGTTCTAGTTCTGTACTGTTGGGGTCAAAGGGTGCAGGTTGTCAACTTTGCATATGGTAGATTAGAGATATATCATAGACATATTGGACGGCAACATGTCAAATAAGGTATGTGGCAAGATTCCTCACAATAACCTTATGAAGGAATGGAGAAATAATCCTGAATGTAGAGCCAATTCCATGGATTACTACACAAGTGCCTAAAGATCATAGTATCAGAAGCTTAACCTGGAATGAGGTATCAACACACATATCATAGAATGCTGCTCAATTTTTTATCAACAGCACATGTATCTATTTTTTTTTTCATTGGAGTCTCACTCTCACCCAGGCTGGAGGCAGTGGCTGCTCCCCGCCACCGCAGTCCCAACCTGCTAAGCTCAGGCAATCCTTCTGCCGCAGCCTTCCAAGTAGCTGGAACGATAGGCACGCACCACCATGCCCAGCTAATTTTTGATTTATTGTAGAATTAAAGGCATGAGTCACCCGAGACCAGCACATGTATCTAATCATCAGATATACAGATAACACAAAGTTAGGAAAAATAATAATCAAGGCCGGGTGTGGTAACTCACGCCTACAATCACAGCACTTTGGGAGGCCGAGGTGAGAGGATTGCCTGAGCCAACAGGTTTGAGACCAGCCTGGGCAATTTGGTGAGACCTCACCTCTACAGTAAATCAAAAAATTAGCTGGGTGTGGTGGCACATGCCTGTAGCTCCAGCTACTTGGAAGGCTGAGGTGGAAGGATCACCTGAGCTCAGCAGGTCAAGGCTGCAGTGGCCATGAGCGTGCCACTGCACTCCAGCCTGGGTGACAGAGTGAGACTCCAACTCAAAAAAAAAAAAAAAAAATTGGACTAATTAATTTCACATAGATAGAAAGTAGAATAGTGGTTACCAGGAGATGAGGAGGAAGGAATCAGAAGTAACTTTTAATAGATCTAACAGGTATAGGGTTTGTTTTTAGATAGTGGGGATGGTTGTACAACACTGTGAGTATATGAATAGCCACCACATTGTACACCCTAAAATGGTGAAGTTTATGTTATGTGACTTATACCCCAACAAAAGTGAAAAAAAAAAAAAGGAAAACCTAGCCAATCAAAATTAAGTAGTCATGGCTGGGCATGGTGGCCCACAGCTATAATCCTAGCACTTTGGGAAGCTCAGGTGGGGAGGATTGCTTGAGCCCAAGAGTTCAAGACTAGCCTGGGCAACACAGTGAGACCTCATCTCTACCAAAAAATCAAAAAATAAGCTGGGCGTGGCGGCACGTGTCTGTAGTCTCAGTTACTTGGCAGGCTGAGGCCAAAAGGAGTTGGAGCCCAGGAGTTGGAGGTTGTGGTGAGCTATGATCATGCCGTTGTACTCTAGCCTGGACAAAAGAGTAAGACCCCCAAATAGAAAAGTTAAGTAAGCACTTTTCTTTCAAGAGTATTCATATCCTTAATAAGCTAATGTCAACCAATTGTAAGTCCAGATTTATCTTGTACTATCTAAATTTAGTCCTAGTTTATACTTGCTCTCTCTGTTTCATCACTGAGGTGGAAAGATCACCTGAGCCCAGCAGGATGATGAGGCTGCAGTGTTCGTGAGTGTGCCACTGCACTCCAGCCTGGGCAACAGTGAGACTCCCACTCAAACAAAATAAATAAATAAAAATTAATTAATCAATTAAAAAAATAAAAGCAAGTGCAACATAGGACATAACATAGACTTGAGGGGGCTCTTCATAGACAATAATCATAATGAATCAATAGTGCAGCATGACCACCAAAAAGTTATTAGTCTTTTATTATTATTATTATTATTATTACAAAAAATACTTGCATATTCAGCCCCTGTAAAGTCACAAAATGTTTGAGAAAACTTTTTTTTTTTTTTGAGTCAGAGTCTCACTCTGTCGCCCAGACTGGAGTGCAGTGGCACGCTCCTGGCCACCGCAGACTTGACCTAATGGGCTTCCGCGATCCTTCCGCCTCAGCCTCCAAGTAGCTGGAACTACAGGCATGCGCTACCACGCCCGGCTGATTTTTGATTTATTCTGGAGATGAGGTCTCGCCAAGTTGCCCAGGCAGGTCTCGAGCCCACGGGCTCAGGCAATCCACTCACCTCAGCCTCCCAAGGCGTGGGATTACAGGCTGAGCCACTGAGCCCGGCTTGAAAAACTTTTTAATACGAACTGAAGTTTTAAGAACTTAGCTATCAATGAGTCAAGTCCTACTCATTTAATCGTGTTCTCCAAGTAACAGAAAGTGTAAAATGAAAGTAAAGTCCCTTAGAGATTAGAAATCCTGCTGCAGCACGATCCTGTCAGCCTTCTTTATTCAAGAAGTTAGCAGTCATTTGCAGAATTCACCCTCAAGTCAATTTCTTAATTTAGATACAGCAAACACACAAAGAAAAAAATACATGCCGAGCCAGAAGATCTAACCAGTAGGAATGTTTTGGAAGCCCGTTTGCTCCGGACCAAGGTGGCACATTGAGGTTCTGTTGTCTCCCAGGCTCGCTCACACCTTGCAGCTCCCAGAGACCATCCAGACCACTGACAGTCTCCACGCCCAGGTCCATCTCGCCCCTGCAACCACACTGCAACCCTAGTACCCCTATCATAATCTTAGTTTTAAAAACTAATATTGTATGCAGAATGAGAATTTCTTTCACATATATATGTATATGCATATTGTGTGTGTGTGTGTGTGTGTGTGTGTGTGTGTGTGTTTTAATAGAGACAGGGTCTCACTATGTTGCCCAGGATGGTATCGAACTCTTGGGCTCAAGTGATCCTCCCACCTCGGCCTCCAAAGGTGGGATTACATGCGTGGGGCACCATGTCCAGCTTCAGAACGAGAATTTCAATATTTCCATCTACTGACCATACTGTAGCTAAAATATCATGCTGAATTGTGAGAGAGAATGATGGAGTGAAAATAGCACAGCTCTGCAGACAATCTCGAAATCATATCATGGTTCCAGCAGTAGCTCTGTGACTGTGGGTAAACCACCGAAACTCTCTGAATCTCAGCTTCCTCAACTATAATATAGAATAGATTATAACTACATGGTAGAACTGCTACCACAAATGGACTCAAAACATCTGCAAAAGGCCCAACAAGCACATAGGAAGAGCTAGAGTAGGAGTCAGCTGCCATAGCTACTGTCTTTATCACTAGTTTCTGACGCTCTCTGTAACAGTGTTTTCAAAAGTGTCAGGAAAAAATTAGCAAAATGCACCACAAACATCTTCCTTACCTGTCTGCTACACCTCCTGGCTGTACATCCTTCACAAAGATATCCACTTCTCCCAGATGCTGACCTCGCAGGGCCACAACACTGAATCCCAGACCTCCGGTAGAAGGTCGTTCTATATCTATATACTCAATCGGCCGGCCCTAATAAAGAGGGATGAACAAGAGGTCAGTGATGTACATTTGACCGACAGAACTGAAACTGCTTAGCAAAAAAGCAGCTTTGCCCGAGTTGTCTCTATAGAACCATACACACTCAGCATTTCAGTAATAAATTATTTCTGGAAATCCTCTCACTTGACTACTTTCAGACCTTCGGGGGGAGTGTGTACAGTATTTTGCAGCAACAGGGAACCGGAGGCATTTTCACTTGGCCACATTATGAGATGAATCCCAAGTCGGATGAAAACTCTGCAGAAAAATGCCCTTTCCCACAGCAAATTCTAAATTGCTTTTTACCTGAATTTCCCTAAATTCTCTTGATGCAAAATATATTGTTAAGTGAGGAAAGTAAATTAGTTGTATCAAAAATATGCTAGTAATTAGCCTAAGTCAGAACTAGCTGCATTTTGTAGAGCTCTGTTTTTAATTCTATCGTGATGGATTAATATTGCATTTATTGGGTCAATTCAAAAGACTGTGAAAAGGCTGCTATTCAGATGGGTTCTACCTGTAATGGTCAGATATTTTATTGCATTAATTAATAACTGCATTTTTAATATAAGAACTTCATAGATGTAATCAACTAACAAAAGCATCACATAGAAATAACTGTTAGTCAAGCAAAAGGGATAAAACTATAAAGTCGAAAAGGAACTAGGTCCAAAACATTATCTAACCATCACACCTCAAACAGATTCTTTTTAACTTTCAAACTCAAGTTTTATTTATGTTAAAGGCATTTATTAAACGATGAAGCAAACAAACACAAAACTAACATCCAAAAATTCAACTATCATTTTTTATTTAATTCTATTTTATTTTTTAATTTAAAGACAGGGTCTTATTGGTCTTGTTCTGCAACCCAGGGTGGACTGCAGTGGTATGATCATAACTCACTGTAACCTCAAATTCCTGAGCTCAAGAGATCCTCCTGCCTCAGCCTCCCAAGTAGCTAGGACTACAAGCACATGACACAGCACTCAGCTAATTTTTAATTTTTTTGTAGAGACAGAATCTATGTTGCCTTTACTGGTCTTGAACATCTGGCCTCATGCAATCCTCCCACCTCCACCTCCCAAAATTCAGATATTACAGGAATGAGACACCATACACAGTCTATTATTGAATTTTTAGTATGTATTAGGGGCTCCAACTGGATCACCCTTCCAAATGGTTTTCTAGATTTTCTACATTATATTAGTTCTAACTTCCATTATTTCTGTTTCAACATAAAATTTTAAAGTTTCAATCGTGTTTTGTCACTTCTGGCAGACATATTAATTTTCCTCCACAGCCCGGGCAACACAGTGAGACCCTGTCTCTACAAAAAAAATTTAAAAATTAGCTGGGCATGGTGGTGTGTGCCTATAGTCCCAGTTACTCAGGAAGCTAAGGTAAGGATCGCTTATGCCCAGGAGGTTGAGGTTGCAGTGAGCAGCAATCATGCCACAGCATTCTAGCTCAAGCAACAGAGCAAGGCCTACTCAAAATTCTCCTGTGATCAAAACCAGTAAGAATCTCTTTCCAGCCGGGCTCAGTGGCTCAGCCTGTAATACCGCGCCTTTGGAGGCTGAGGTGAGTGGATTGCCTGAGCCCGCAGGTTCGAGACCCACCTGGACAGCGAGACCTCATCTCTACATAAATCAAAAAATCAGCCAGGCGTGGTAGCG
>NW_007251765.1:785145-804686 GCF_000164805.1 Carlito syrichta
TCGGAGCCCAGCAGGCCGAGGCTGCGGTGGCCGGGAGCGGCCACTGCACTCCAGTCTGGACGACAGAGTGAGACTCCAACTCAAAAAAAAAAAAAAAAAAAATCTCTTTCCTTCCAAGAATAGAAATGTGTTTAATTAGAGTCATAATCTAAAAACTCTCCTTATCACATACATCGATACTTTCCTTATGTCATTTTAAGCCAATACATTTTCAGCACACAGGTTAGAAAATAGCATCAACTCCTCCTAACAATGTAAAAACACAAACAAGCAAAATGCATAGTAAAACATTGCTCAGGGCCGGGCACAGTGGCTCACGCCTATAATCCCAGCACTTTGAGAAGCCAAGATGAGAGCATTTCCTGAGCCCACAGCTTCATGACCAGCCTGGACAATTTGGCAGGACCTCATCTCTACAATAAATACCCCCCAAAAAAGTAGCTGGGCATGGTGGCACATGCCTGTAGTTCCACGTATTTGGAAAGCTGAAGCAGAAGGATCACATAAGCCCAGCAGGTCGAGGCTGCAGTGGCCAGGAGAGTGCTACTGCACTCCAGCCTGGGCAACAGAGTGAGACTCCAAATCAAACAAAACAAAACAAAACAAAAAAATTGTACAACCAAAAGAATACGTACGAGTTTCTTTTTAAAAGTAAAACAGGAGAAATGAAGCTAAATAGCCCTAGGACAATATATGACTTTACCTGAGCCATCTGTTGAATGATTGAGTTGAAGTCTTCATCTCCCAACTTTGGGGTCCAAGGAAATAACCCAGATACACTTGAGTTATTTGAGGGCCTGTGCGCACTTCCATTAGTGATGGAACTGTCTGTGAATACTAACAAGCCCTTCCGAGAAAAATCAAAGTTGGTTGAACAATC
Organism: Carlito syrichta; assembly: GCF_000164805.1. Lineage (NCBI taxonomy): Eukaryota > Metazoa > Chordata > Mammalia > Primates > Tarsiidae > Carlito > Carlito syrichta. Next base: position 786,026 of record NW_007251765.1, read on the forward strand.
TGAGGGTAAATGGCTGAGCTGTTGGAGAGAAAATCAAAAGAGAATCATCAACAGAAAATGACAAAAAAAATTTCTATTAAATAGTACATTTTGCCCATTCCATGTGTAATTTACATGACAAATATAAACATGTGAAAGAAATAAGGTAAAGATAAATGAATCTGTGTATACATGAGGCTAAACAATTTTTTAAATTTAGTATTACACAAAATGTTTAATAGCTTGAAATTTGTTTTTGCTTCCTACCTACTGCCCCTACCCCAGATTAACAGCACGTATACTAACATCTCATTACACTTCATACATACAAGTACAGCTAGTCATAGAAATGTATGAGACACTAAACTCTTTTGCATTTATCTGTACATTTCCATGTGGAGAGCCGCAAAAGATTCACAGCATATGAGAAAAATAACAACAGTACTTATTGAGTGTTCATTTCATTCTTACAACAGTCTTACAAGACATCGACCGACATCCAACTGTGTGAACATGAAAGCCAGGACACACGAGGGTTAAATAACTTGCTCAAGATAAGTAGCAAGTGAGTCTCAGAGCCACTTAAACATCAGTAGAAAGAGAATAATCCTGTAATTACAGGAGCAGGATTTTTGAAACATCATTGGCTGATTCAACTGCCAAAACATTGGAATAAAGGTTATTTTAAGAATAAATGTCAAGAAATTGAACGAAAACAATAACAAATTAAAAAATTTTAAAAAGAAAAGAACAAAGGGAGAAAAAGAATAAATGTCAGCCAGAAATGGTGAAATCACTTGAGGTCAAGAGTTCAAGACCAGCCTGGGAAACATATCAAGACCCCATCTCTACAAAAATAATTACAAATATAAAGAATAAATGTCAATAAGACCTCACAGAAAAACAAAAAAATCAATACTTCCTGGCTCCAGGAATTTTACAGTTCAATGGATAAAAATAGGACCGCGGCCCAGCAAAGTAGCTCATGCTTGTAATCCCAGCACTTTGAGAGGGTGAGGCAGGAGGATCCCTTGAGGACAGTAGTTCAAGACCAGCCTGGGTAACAAAGCAAGCTCCCATCTTTAAAAAAAAAGGGGGGGAGGGTGCTGGGCGCAGTGGCTCACGCCTATAATCCCAGCACTTTGGGAGGCCAAGGTGAGAGGATTGCCTGAGCCCTGTGGTTAGAGATCAGCCTGGGCTACTTGGCAAGACCTCATCTCTGCAATACATCAAACAGTTAGCTGGGTATGGTGGCGCATGCCTGTAGTTCCAGCTACTTGGAAGGCTGAGGTGGAAGGATCGCCTGAGCCCAGCAGGCCGAGGCTACGGTGGCCAGGAGTGTGCCAATGTCCTCCAGTCTGGGTGACAGAGTGAGACTCCAACTAAAAAAAAAAACCCAAAACAAAAACAAAAACAAAAAAAACCAACTATGTATATAACAACTGCAAGCTATGCAAATATAAAAGATTACTATTAGGATGAGGTGGTTAGCTAGGTCCACTTTTAGGCCAGTAAAAATAATAGATTTTGTGTTGAGCTTTGCCAATCTCAAACTGCTACCAACAGCATTCACTATTGCATATTATATGAGCAGGAAATACAGAAAGCTAAATTTCAATATGGGGTATGCTAAATAGGGGCATAAATTCTGGGCTAAAGAAAGAAATTCACAGAAAGCATGTGTGTAGAGTTTAATTCTTAACTGGCTATCAACAAATCATTCACAAAATACTTAATGGACAGGCATTTTGGTTTATCAGCAAAAAAATTTTTTTCCCAAATTTTGTTAATTTTCACTTATTGAAAACTCTGCTAAATTATTTCCAATTAGGTTTAAAATTGTGCCCAAATTTAAGCTACAGTACAGCTACTATTCAAGCCCAGCATACAGAAGAGATGATTTAAAAGCAATTGGCCAGGCGGGTGTAGTGGCTCACGCCTATAATCCCAGCATTTTGGGATGCTGAGGTGAGAGGACTGCCTGAGCCCATATGTTCAAGACCAGCCTGACCAACTTGGCGAGACCTCATCTCTACAATCAATCAAAAAAAATTAGCTGGGCATGGTGGCGCATGCCTGTAGTTCCAGCTACTTTGAAGGCTGAGGCGGAAGGATCACCTGAACACAGCAGGTGGAGGCTGCAATGGCCATGAGCATGCCACTGCCCTCCAGCCTGGGTAACAGAGTGAGACTCCAACTCAAAAAAGACAAAAAGCAACTTGCCATCCCTGACACCAAAACAGAACACAAGAAGACAATTAAAACGATCAATTTCCAGTTCAATTTCAGCTTTTGACACAAAATAAACAAAAAAAATCACAACTATTAATTTGCACCACCCAACAAAGAGGTATTATATGTCCTTTAATTCAATAACTGTGTATTTAAGCCTTCAGTCAAAGTAGTATGGCATAGGTAGTAGAGGAATCACAAATAAATATTAAGACACCAGGTATGCTGCTTCCAAGGAATTTCTTTTTTACTTTTTTTCTTTATTTTAAAGATGTGGGGTCCAATTCAGGGTTAGGTATACAAATGTTCATTATGCCGGTACCCTTGTTGATGAGGTATGCCAACCCCCACCCCAGCAGTTTCGCTCAACTGCCAATCCCTTTCTTATAGTATTATAATTGTGCAAGGTCCTTTCATGGAACTTCTCATCAGAGCATCCATGATGAAAAATAATAAATATTTTATTTTTTTAAAAATTTTGAGTCGGAGTCTCACTCTATTGCCCAGGTTGAAATGCAGTGGCATGCTCACAGCCACCGCAGCCTCAGCCTACTGGGCTCAGGCGCAGGCGATTCTTCCATGCCCAGCTAATTTTTTGATTTATTGTAGAGACAAAGTCTTGCTGAGTTGTCCAGGCTGGTCTCGAACCCCTGGGCTCAGGCAATCCTCTCACCTCCACCTCCCAAAGTGCTGGGATTACAGGTGTAAGCCACCGCATCCAGTTATTATTTGATAATTAAGAAAGTATGAATAATGTGCTACATGGGCATGATCACCTCTCATATGATAAAAAAGCTTCATAAAGAAAATATAGACTGGGCGTGGTGCCTCATGCTTTTAATCGCAGCACTTTGGGAGGCCGAGGTGAGAGGATTGCCTAAGCCCATAGGTTTGAGACCAGCCTGGGCAACTTGACGAGACCTCATCTCTACAATAAATTAAAAAATCAGCTGAACATGGTGGCACATGCCTGTAGTTCCAGCCACTTGGAAGGTTGAGGAGGGAGGCTCACCTGAGCCCAGAGGGTCAAGGCTGTGGTGGCCGGGAGCGTACCACTGCCCTCCAGCCTGGATGACAGAGTGAGACTCCAACTCAAAAAAAAAAAAAAGAAAAGAAAATATAGACCAAGCGTGGTGGCTCATACCTGTAAATCCCAGCACTTTGGCAGTCCAAGGCAAGAGGATTGCTTGAGGCCAGGAGTTTGAGACCAGCCTGGGTAACACAGCGAAACCTCATCTCCACAAAAAAATAAAAAAATTAGCCCAGTGTGGTGGCATGCGCCTATAGTCCCAGCTACTTGGGAGCATGAGGTGGAAAATGGCTTGAGCCCAGGAGTTGGAGGCTGCAGTGAGCTGTAATCATGCCACTGTAGTCCAGCCTTACTGACAAAGATGAGACCTCGACTCAAAACAAAAAGGAAAAGAAAACATAACTTAAGCACTTTTTTATAGTTTTGAAGAAAATGTTGAGAGTTCTCAAAGCATAAATATGATCTTTACATATTAAATAAGTGCAAAAACCGTATTCCAAAGCCAAACGCAGGTGTTTGTTTGCTTGTTTCAGTGTCTTGCTCTGTCACCCAGACTGGAGTGCAGTGGTACAATCACAGCTCACTGCTGCCTTGACCTTCTGAACTCAAATGATCTGCCTAAACATCTGCGTAGCTGGGACTACAGGCAACAGCCATACCATGTCCAGCTACCTAACATAACATTTATTATCAACATTTTAAAAAATTATCCATTCCACATTATGAAATCTATGACAGAATTTTGTTGTCAATCATGATTAATTATGACTATTTAAAATTTAATGTTACCATGAATAAGTATTAATAGCAATTCTCATCATTTTTCCAAAGTTAATTAAAAACCAATTGTTTGCTGGGCATGGTGGCTCATGCCTGTAATCCCAGCACTTTGGGAGGCACAGGCGGGAGGACTGCCTGAGCCCATGGGTTTGAGACAGCAAGACTGCATTTCTACAATAAACCCAGAAAAAATTAGCTGGACATGGTGGCGCATGCCTGTAGTTCCAGCAACTTAGAAGGCTGAAGTGAAAGGACTGCCTGAGCCCAGAGGTTTGAGGCTGCAGTGGCCGCGTCCAGCCTGGGCAGTAGAATGAGACCCTGATTCAAAAAAAATTCAATTTTTCTATATAAAATACATGTGAATGATTAATCTTTGAGCTTCCTAGTTGGGAATCAACTAAAGTCCTTTTAATTTGAAATAAATACACAAGTTCTTTAAAAAACAATTATCCGCCAGACTCGGTGGCTCAGCCTGTAATCCCGCGCCTTTGGGAGGCTGAGGTGAGTGGATTGCCTGAGTCCATGGGTTCAAGACCTACCTGGGCAGGCGAAACCTCATCTGTACAATAAAATCAAAAAATTAGCCGGGCGTGGTAGCGCGCGCCTGTAGTTCCAGCTACTCAGAAGGCTGAGGCAGAAGGATCATGGAGCCCAGCAGGTCGAGGCTGCGGTGGCCGGGAGTGGCCACTGCACTCCAGTCTGGGCTACCAAGTGAGACTCCAACTCAAAAAAAAACCAAAAAACAAAAAAACAATTATCCGTTCCAATGCTACTCACAAGTTACAGATCCCAACACAATCTCTTTGCCGAACTGAATCCTAAGAGACAATAAATCTTTGTCTATTTCCTTCCATCTTTCTTTGGCAGTTTGAATATATCAATGTAAAACCCCAATGGGTAACTTACTTGCCCCTTCAGCTGCTTGATGGACTGCTGAAGTGTGAGTATCTGGTTGAAGAGAGGACTCCTCAGTGTCTCATAAAACATAGATAGCTTCTCGTTCTGCGACGTGTCTCCCTTCTCCTGCAACTTCGTCTTCAAGCGCTCAAGAACCTGCAGCACCTGCAGTTTATCTTGATCGAAGAAGGATAATCAGAGCAAAAGTTAAATCCCATCTTATATTCCATTTCGGGAACATTAATTGATTGAACTGCATAATGTATACCTGCAGCAGGATTTTCTGGCATTTTGGATTATTCCCTCTAATCGCTTTTAAAGAAACCTAAAGAAAAATTGAGAGACACAAAAGATGAATTTCAATTATATGTACATGTCTACAGTCCTACAGAAAAATTAAAGAAGACTTCAAGAATACTTTTCATCAAGACTCCACTCAGTGAACTTCAATTTTTTTTGTTTTTGAGTTGGAATCTCATTCCATCACCCACACTGGAGGGCAGTGGCACGCTCCAGGCCACCACAGCCTCAACCTGCTGGGCTCAGGCGATCTTTCCGCCTCAGCCTTCCAAGTAGTAGGAACTACAGGCACGCACCACCATGCCCAGCTAATTTTTTGATTGATTGTAGAGATGCCAAGTTGCCCAGGCTAGTCTCAAACCCACGAGCTCAGGCAATCCTCTCACCTCGGCCTCCCAAAGTGCTGGGATTATAGGTGTAAGCCACCGCACCCAGCCTTTAATTTCAAATTAAAACCACAGTGAGGTGCCACTACATACCCACTAAGATGACTAAAATTAAAAAACAAAACCAGACAAACTGTTAAAAGGATGTGAAGCAACTGGAACTACCATGCATTACCAGTAGATGTAAAACATCACGCCACTTTGGAAAATTGTTTGGCAGTTTCTCATAAAGTTAAAAATATACTTATTTTATGACCTATCACTTTCCACTCACAAATACTTACGAGAAATGAAAACAGATGCTCACAAAAACACCTGTACATGTAATTTCATAGCATTCTTATTTACAAAGACCCAAAACTAGAAAAAACCCAAATATTTAACGACAGATGAATAGATAAACAAAATAAAATATTCAGCAATAAAAAGAACAAAATTACTGATATACACAACAAGAATCAATTTCAAAAACGGGATGTGGAAAGAAAGGAACCTAATCAAAAAGAGGCATAAACTGCATGATTACATTCATATAAAGTTCAAGAACTGTCATAACAGGCTGGGTGTGGCGGTTCCTGTCTATAATCCCAGCACTTTGGGAGGCCAAGTTGGGCTGACTGCTTGAGTCCAGGAGTTCTAGACCAGCCTGGGCAACATGGCAAGACTTCCTTTCTACAATAAGTCAAAAAATTAGCCAGGGGTGGCACTGCGCGCCTATAGTCCCAGCTACTCAGGGTGCTGAGGTGGTAGATCACCTGAGCCTGGGAGGTCAAGGCTGCCATGAGCCACCATCATCGTGATCAGGCCAGGGCGCTCCAGCCTGGTCAAGACTGAGATCCTGACTCAAAAAAAAAAAAAGAACTGACAAAACAAATTATAATTATAGATTAATTTGTCTGTAAATTAAGGAAGTTGACAAATGGCAAGGCTTAGAACATGCTCCCTGCAGAACATGGCATCCTGGCAAGTTGAACATTTTAAGATGAGGGAATTTGAGAAACAGGAGGAACAGGGAGAACTTTCCCAGAAGCAGATCATAAGATCCATAGATAAGGGTACCCTTCCTGAGCCCAAAAGTTAGGAGCATTTTTATCTCCAAAGGCAGAGGGACACCACGAGAACGAGCAGGCCTTGCCAAACTTCCTCAGTTTGCTGCTCTTAGCTCATATCCCTTCTGTCCTATCACATTTTCCCAAACTCTACACTTTTTATCAAACCTACTGTAACAATGCTCAGGCTTAACTGCCTCTTAGGGTTTTCTCTTCCTTATGAAGACTCCTGTGTCACACAAAACTTAAATAATTTCTTACGCTTTCCTCCTGTTAATCTATCTCCTATTACAAGGGCCCCAGCTGAGAGTTTAGCAGGGTAAGAAGCTAGAGATATTTTTCCTTCCCTAGGCTGTGAAGGGCTCAAGGGAGCAGCATTCTTGGAGTGACAGAAATGTTCTACATCTTGAAGGAGGTACTGTTTACACAGATGTACAAAATTATCAAAATTGATTGAACTATATGTTTTAAGTGAGTATATTTTATTGTATGTAAATAATACTTTAATGAAGTAGTTTTTTGTTTGTTTTTTTTTGAGTTGGAGTCTCACTCTGTCACCCAGACTGGAGTGCAGTGGCCGCTCCCGGCCACCACAGCCTCAACCTGCTGGGCTCCGGCGATCTTTCCGCCTCAGCCTTCCAAGTAGCTGGAACTACAGGCGTGTGCTACCATGCCCGGCTAATTTTTTGATTTATTGTAGAGATAAGGTTTCGCCAAGTTTCCCAGGCGGGTCTCGAACCCGCGGACTCAGGCAGTCCACTCCTCTCAGCCTCCCAAAGCGCTGGGATTACAGGCTGAGATGAAGTAGATTTTTAAAAAGGATTCTAAGCCAGGAGTGGTGGCATGTGGCTATAGTCCCAGCCACTCGGGAAGCTGGGGCTAGAGGGTTCTTTGAGGCCAGCAGTTCAGGGTCACAGTGCACTATGAGCAACCCTGGGAGTGGCCACTGCACTCCAGCCAGGGTGACATAGCAAGACTCTATATCTTAAAAAAAAAAAAATCCTGAGCTGGAAAATATCCAAGTTAAGAAATCAAGAAGATTTTAGTGGGAGAGTAAAAAAAGACAAATCCCCAAGCGACACAAACGATCCCAGGCTCTCACTGGCCATCTGAACCTCCAGAGGGAAACCACCCAATATGTCACTCTCTATGGATGTTTCCTAGTTCCATTGATTGGGTCAAATTAGCCAAAAATGATCAAAACTTGAAAGGTTAACAAAACCCTTTGCTATGACCAAGATGACACTTTCATAGTGATCATCCTTCCTAGTGATAGTTATAATGAACCAAAGAAATGTAAGTATTTTATAATCTATTTGTCTTACATCAATTTGGATACTGTGGCTAAATGAGCTCTTTGTCTTCTAATTCAAGATTATTAAGCAAGAAAGTGTATTAAAAACCATAAAGGATGTCATTGGCATGGATCAAAGGTTCAAGAACTCCATCCAAATGTTCTCTGGATTCAATGGGAATTACCCAAAAAAGGCGCTAAAGAGAGCATCACAAGAACATTTCTGATGTGCTCAATGTGTCAACCACACAACCCTTACAACTACCCAGCTTCAGGTTACTATAAATAACAGAAGGGTCATCGCGATGGCACTGTCCTCTCAAATAGAATCATATAGCCCAAAAGGACTGACAATAGTAGCTTGGTGGTCATTAACACACCAACCTCTCTAAATCAAAGAATGTAAACTAAAACAATAAATGTGTGTGTGTGTGTGTGTGTGTGTGTGTGTGTGTGTGTGTGTGTGTTTGAGATAGGGTCTCACTCTCTCACTCTGCTGCCCAGGCTGTAATACAGTGCCACGATTATAGCTCACTGTAACCTCGAACTCCTGGGCTCAAGCCATCTTCCTACCTCAGCCTTCCAAAGTGCTGGGATTACAGGCATGTGAGCCACAACAGTGTGGGCAACATAGTGAGGAAAGGAAAGGAAACAAGAAAAGAAAAAAGAAAGGAAAGGAAAAGAAGAGAGAAAGAGAAAGAAGAAAATAAATTAGCAAGGAGAAGTGGTGGCATGTGTTCATAGTCCCAAGCCATTTGAGAGGCAGAGGCAGGAGGATCTCTTGAGCCCAGAGTTCAAGACTGTGGTGAGCCTGACAGAGTAAGACCCTGACTCAAAAAAAAAAAGTAAATCTGGCATTTATTAAGTTATTAAAAATTAATAATAGTATGCACTCTGGATGGCATGGAAAAAGAGTTGAGGGTATGAATTTGCACAACTTTTGAGAAGGACAACTTACAGCAGTATCTATTAGCATATATTAAATTTACATTCTTAGCTGGGTGCAGTGGCTCACGCCTGTAATCCTAGCAACATTGGGAGGTGGAGGCAAGAGGACTGCCTGAGTCCAGGGGTTCCAGAGCAACCTGGGCAACTTGGCAAGACGCTGTCTCTACAATAATTCAAAAAATTAGCTAGGCATAATGGCGCACACCTGTGGTTCCAGCTACTTGGAAGGCTGAGGTAGAATGATCACCTGAGCAGGTCGAGACTGAAGTGGCTGTGAGCATACCACTGCACTCCAGCTTGGATGACAGAGTGAGATTCTGACTCAAAAAAAAAAAAAATCAGTCATTAAAATAATAAAATAGAGCCGGGCTCGGTGGCTCAGTCTGTAATCCCGCACCTTGGGAGGCTGAGGTGAGTGAATTGCCTGAGCCTGCGGGTTCGAGACCCACCTGGGCAACTTGGTGAGACCTCATCTCTACAATAAATCAAAAAATTAGCTGGGTGTGGTAGCGCGCACCTGTAGTTCCAGCTAATTGGAAGGCTGAGGCAGAAGGATCGTTGGATCCCAGCAGGTCGAGGCTGCAGTGGCCACTCCCGGCCACTGCACTCCAGTCTGGGCAACAGAGTAAGACTCCAACTCAAAAAATAAAAAATAAAATAATAATAATAAAATAGGCCACATGCCTATAATCCCAGCACTTTGGGAGGCCGAGGCTAAAGGATTGCCTGAGCCCATGGGTTCGAGACCAGCCTGGGCAACTTGGCAAGACCTCATCCCTACAATAAATAAAAAATTAGCCGAGCGTAATAGCATGTGCTTGTAGTTCCAGCTATTTGGAAGGCTGAAACGGAAGGATCACCTGAGCCCAGCAGGTCGAGGCTGTGGTGGACGGGAGCATGTCACTGGCCTCCAGCCTAAGCAATAGAGTCAGACTCCAACTCAAATAATAATAATCATAAAATAAAATAGGTATGAATGTATTGAAAAAGGAACGTGGGGGAAATAGATAACAGCAAGCCTGTGGCTCACTTCTTCAGCTTAAGAGATTCCCTGCAAGATAGCAGACCTCCTAGCAAACACGCTAAAAGTTTTTAATAAATAAGAGAGAGTCTCATGTTTTAAAATGTCAGGATATATCTGGTCTGTCTTAATTGCCTTTGTAAACAACCCGAGAATTTATGGATTTATGGGCATGACTTTCTAGAAAACGGAGGATAATTACGGACTGTTTCTATCTCTGTAACTAACGGAGTGTAGAACTAGACATTCCCCAGACAGAAAAGGCCTCCTTTAGGAAAATGTTCATGAATATATAATTCAGAGCTTGCTGGTTAATTCAAAACAAAAATGTGTCCCAAGGTGGAAATCTACTTCTGTAAACAAATTAAGAACTGCAATAAAAGTCTTCCAGAAATACATTTATAAGTGATTTCACATCAATCCTTATGTAACTAAGTATTTGAAGCATGTTGGTAATATGTCCTAGCATGGAAGACAGTGCCATTGGAAGCTGTGTCTGCTGGCTGGGGAAGGAATGCTCATCTGTGTCTGGCTGTTGCCAACAGACTCTGAACCATGAGTCAAGCTTGGAGTTCCGTAAGCTTTCACCTTCTGGTAAGCAAGCTCTGACAATCCAATCCTTTCTGTGAGCACAGGGGAGTTATTCAATATACACAGCCAAAGAAGGAAAATAGCACACTTCAGAATATGTACATTATTTTCACATTTCTATAAGAAAAGGTGTGGGTGTGTATATAGGTTTCTAATAAAAGATTTAAACCAGGCATAGTGATACGTGCCTATTTGGGATCCTTTGAGCCCAAAAGTTCAATACCAGCATAGTGAGACCCCATTTCAACACAAATAAAAGACTTAGAAAGATGTCAATTTAGGAATAGCAATTACTGCTAGTAACTACAAGTAAAGGTGGAGAGGTTTACAGATTAGTTATTTTACTTTACAGATTTCAGTGCTGTTTTAACTTTATTTAAAGAGTATATATTAGCCGGGCTCGGTGGCTCAGCCTGTAATCCCGCACCTTTGGGAGGCTGAGGTGAGTGGATTGCCTGAGCCTGCAGGTTCAAGACCCGCCTGGGCAACTTGGCGAGACCTCATCTCTACAATAAATCAAAAATTAGCCAGGCGTGGTAGCGTGTGCCTGTAGTTCCAGCTACTTGGAAGGCTGAAGTGGAAGGATCACTGGAGCCCAGCAGGTCAAGGCTGCGGTGGCTGGGAGTGGCCACTGCACTCCAGTCTGGGCAACAGAGTGAGAATGCAACTCAAAATAATAATAATAATAATAAATAAATAAAAAGTAATATTTATAATTTAAAAGTCATAAAAGTGGCCGGGCGTGGTGGCTCACGCCTATAATCCCAGTGCTTTGGGAGGCTGAGGTGAGAGGATTGCCTGAGCCCACAAGTTCGAGACCAGCCTGGGCAACATGGTGAGACCTCATCTCTACAGTTAAAAAAAAAAAATTAGCTGGGAATGGTGATTCACACCTGTAGTTCCAGGTACTTGGAAGGCTGAGGCGGAAGGATCACCTGAGTCCAGGGAGGGTGAGGCCGCAGTGGCCGTGAGTGTGCCACTGCACTCCAGCCTGGGCCACAGAGTGAGACTGGGACTCAAAAAAAAAAAGTAGTGAGTGACAAAAAACTGATAGCATGATGTTTTAATGAGAGTGACACAGATACATAGCAAGATAATGACAATACAATGGGGTAATTACACACAATAGCTGAGGTATGCACCATGTGCTAAAGGCAATCATAAAGGAAGCATCACTAACCCTTCCTAAAATACTTGGGAATGCTGGAAGGAGAATGCACCAGGAATCTCTCTCATTATGTTAAAAAAAGAAATGAGGCTGGGGCAGTGGCTCAGCCTGTAATCCCAGTACTTTGGAAGGCTAAGGAGAGGACTGCCTGAGTCCTCTCCTCGACAACTTAGTGAGACCTCATCTCTACAATAAATCAAAAAATAAGCTGGGCATAGTAGCACAAGAATATGGTTCCAGCTACCTGGAAGCCTGAGGTGGAAGGATCGCCTGAGCCCAGCAAGTCAAGGATGCACTGGCCATGAGCAAGCCATTGCACTCCAGCCTGGGCGACAGAGTGAGACTTCAACTCAAAAAAATTTTTAAAATAGATAAATAAAACAAAAAGAAAAGAGATGAAAAAGAATCAGGTAAAACAGTAAAAGTACAGTGACCATTAAGTTCTCATTTGCCCAAAATAGCCTCAAGGCTCCAGCATTGTTATTAAAAGCGCTCCATTTCACTTTCAAGTGTCCTGGTTTGAGTGACATACAGGGCTACCCTAGGCCAGTAGTTCTCAAACTTTAGCACAAGTCACCATCACCTGAAAGGCCTGTTAAAACACAAACTGCAGCACCCCACCTTCAGAGCTTCTGATTCAGTGGGCCTGAGGTGGGTCCCAAGAATCTGTATTTCTTTCTTTCTTTTTTTTTTTTTTTTTGAGTTGGGCATCTCACTCCATCGCCCAGGTTGGAGTGCAGTGGAACGCTTCTGGCCACTGCAGCCTAGACCTGTTGGACTCAGGCGATCCTTCAACCTCAGCCTTCCAAGTAGCTGGAACTACAGTCATGCGCCACCATACCCAGCTAATTTTTTTATTCATTGTAGAGATGAGGTCTCGCCAAGTGCTGGGGCTGGTCAGAATCTGCATTTCTAGCAAGTTGTCATGTGACCCTGATGCTGCTAGCCCAGAGACCACAACTAAAGAACCACTCCCTACAGGTGTCACAGTGCATGACTTTCTGTAAAGAACAATAACTAGTCTAAATGACCTAGTGCATGGTCTCCAGAAGTAGCAGAAAGAGGGAAAAAAGTAGTTTGGACCACTATTACCGCAAGCGTCTACCCCTGCTGCTTGGACACACAGAGTTAAGTCACAAAATTGGAAATCAGCATTTGGAAACCTTCCTGCAAAATGGCAGAGTAAAGTAGGTCTATTTAGTAATGAACATCCTGACCTTATATTTTGAATGCCTTTTTAAAATTTCATTTTTCTAATAATTTAATCAAAACATCAGTCCTTGAAAGACTGGGAAGGGGAGACCCTGATCTTTCACCACTGACAGTTTAAAAAGACAACTTCGAAAGGGTTCTTGTAAAGTAATGCTAAACAGATTGGTCTTTATCCTGTAGGCAACAGAAAGTAATTAAAGGCTTTTAAGTAGGGAAGTATTGAGTTCATATTTCCATTTTCAAAAGGTAACTCTGACAATAGTACAGATTAGTGGCTTTCAAACTATTAAAAACACACTTTCCCATCAGTAAAAATACATTGACCAGACACCTCAATTTATTTTCTTATAAACATATACTACTATACTAACATGATATGTATATTTTAGTTTTTAAATTTTATTTTCTTGAGACAGTGTCTTGCTCTGTCACCCCGGCTGTAGTACAGTGGTGAAATCACGACTCACAGAGCCTCGACCCCCGAGGCTCAAGTGATCCTCCTGCCTCAACCTTCCAAGTACCATGGACTAGAGGCTTGCACCAACATACCTGGCAAATTTGTGTTGTTTAGGATTTTTTGGTAGAGACGAGGTCTTGCTATAGTTTGTTTTTGTTTTTGTTTTTGAGTCAGAGTCTCACTCTGTCACCCAGTCTGGAGGGCAGTGGCACACTCATGGCCACTGCAAACGCAACCTGCTGAGCTCAGGCGATCCTTCTGCCTCAGCCTTCCAAGTGGCCCAAACTACAGACGTGCACCACCACACCTGGATAACTTTTTTATTTACTATAGAGACGAGGTCTCACCAAGTTGCCCAGGCTGGTCTTGAACCCCTGGGCTCAGGCAATCTTCTCACCTCTGCCTCCCAAAGTGCTGGAATGACAGGTGTGAGCCACCATGCCCAGCTCATATAGGTTTTAAAACATAAAATAGAAGCCTTATGAGAGTAAGGTAAAAATTAAAAAGCAGGCCGGGCACAGTGGCTCATACCTGCAATCCCAGCACTTTGGGTGGCTGAGGTGGGAGGATGGCTTGAGCCCAGGAGTTGATGATAAGCCTAGGCAATACAGTGAGACCTTGATTCTACATTTTTTTTTTTGAGTTGGAGTCTCACTCCGTCACCCAGGTTAGAGTGCAGTGGCACACTCACAGCCACCCCAGCATTGACCTGCTGGGCTCCGGCAATCCTTCCGCCTCTGCCTTCTAAGTAGCCGGAACCACAGGCACGCACTACCATGTCTGGCTTATTTTTTATTTATTGTAGTGATGAGGTCTTGCCAAGTTGCCCGGGCTGGTCTCGAACCTGCGGACTCAGGCAATTCACTTGCCTTGGTCTCCCAAAATGCTGGGATTATAGGCTGAGTATCAAGACTGGCCAATTCTAATTTTTTAAATTTAATTTGTATTAAAAAATTCAAGTAAAGTTTTATTGTCACCATCCTATCCTCCCAATGGATCAACCTGCATGTTTTTGGAAACCATGGGTGAGTATCCCTTGGTAAGGGTTAGGCACAGAAATTAGTTGGCCATCCCACCCTGTGGACTCAAGTTCCTTGGCTCAAGAGATCCTCTCGTCTCAGCCTCCCAAACAGCTGGGACTATAAGCATATGCCAGCAGCATCCAGTTCTCTAACTCTTATTTTATAAAGCAAAACTGTATCCACAAAGCAGGTTTGGAAAACGACTACAATTCCATGGCAATAGGCAATATCTAGAGAAGAGGACTAAACTTATAAGTGTATATGACAAGAGAAGGAAGAAAGGCAATAGCTCTACCACTTAATATCCAGCAAACAGCACTCAGGCTAAACAGAACTTATGTCTCACTGGTGGTATGGTCGTTGGATATCTTTAGCCAAGCAAATTTGACCTATCTAGTTAAGAAACAAATCAGGCTTAGAAAACAGGATTTCATGTTTGCTGAAACAATCAGCACTTTGGGAGGCCGAGATGAGTAGATTGCCTGAGACCATGGGTTCAAGACCAGCATGGGCAACTTGGTGAGACCTCATCTCTACAATATATAAAAAAAATTAGCCAGGCATGGTAGCACACGCCTGTAATTCCAGCTACTTGGAGGATCGCCAGAGCCCAGCAGGTCAAGGCCACAGTGGCAGTGAGTGTGCCACTGCTCTCCAGCCTGGCCAATGGTGTGAGACTCCAACTCAAATAAATAAATAAATAAATTTCTATGCGAGGGAAACTTACTGAAGACTTCTTAACCTCCTCAGATCAAGAATCTAGGCAAATTAAGAACTATGAGAGAAACACATTTTTCAGACTCCCAGTAGCTCACAAGAATGTAACTCCCCACTGATTTAGCAAGACATGTCTATCTTGAAAATGTGGAGGAAAAAAAAAATCATTTAATATCTCTTTAGAAAAGAACAGTTATAGCAGGGCTCGGTGGCTCAGCCTGTAATCCTGCTCAGCATTTATGAGGTACTGATTAAATGAAAAATAAACTTTCCTAGCCAAAGCATGACACAAGGACTTCAAACAAACACATTTGCTGCAAGGTCAATGCAGATTCAAACAGATGTCCTAGCCTTGTGTTCCTACCATGACCGAGACCTTTTCTAAATCCCTCAGATATAAAAATGCTATTTTTGACCACCCCTGAACACCATCTCCCTGTAATTTTTAAGACATATATAAATTCCAAATTGATCCTAACGTTCTGGGGCTACATGTCAAAGCCTAGGCAGTGTTTAAGTCCTCCTAACACGGAATATTCAGGAAATGTTGAAATTGAAGTTGAAAGACACCCTGCTAAACTAGGAATCTGAATTGAAAACTGAGACCGTTTTTCAAAATAATTCAGTTGACTAAATATTAATTTTCTCATTGCACTGTTCAAAGTTAGTCAATGAATATAATATTCTGCCGTAACTTGGCTACTATTGTATGAACAAAGTTAAATTGATTTGTAGCATGATTCTGTATTTCTGTTGGTAGCAGTTTTTCCAGTGAGCAACAACAACAAAAAACCAAATTTGGGCAATTTTCACACTTAGGGATCTCCCAGTCAAAAGACCTGGGTATCCACTAGCTTCCACTTAAAAATTCGACTTGATTTTCCCCACACTGCAAACTGTCTGCCCTTCACTTCTCTGCAAAAATTATGGTCATATCGTTTTTGGAATCCTTGTGCTATTCAAAGTAATTCAAGGCTGGGTGGTGGCTTGAGCCCAGGAGTTCAAGGCCAGTCTGGGCAACATACCTAGACGTCATCTCTACAATAAATTTAAAAATTAGCCAGGCATGGTGGTATGCACCTATAGTCCCAGCTACTCAGGAAGCTGAGGCAGAAGGATCACCTGAACCCAGGAGGTTGAGGCTGTGGTGAGCCATGAGCTTGCCACTGCACTCCAGCCTGGGCAACAGAGACCTGAACTCAAAAAAAAAAAAACAAATCAAAGCAATTCTAGGTCTAAATTAGGTTTTGGACATCCCACCCAACAGTGTTTACCGTCCTTCCTCCTGGCCTTTTCTCAAAAACCATTCATCTCCCACTGAATCAACTCACTTTTTGATGCCTACTATGTACCTGGCGAGGCCAGTCTGCATAACATTATTTCATCTATCTTCCTAACAATTTATTATCACCTCTATTTTGCAAATGCAGACAATATCTCACAATTAGAAAAAAGGAGGGGATGTGCTATGAAAAAAGAAAAAACACAGATGCCCCTCAACAAAGTTAATCTCATGGAGGAGGGGTTCAAATGCAGATGACTTTTTTTTTTTTTTTGAGTTGGAGTTTCACTCTGTCACCCAGACTGGAGTGCAGGGGCCGCTCCTGGCCACCGCAGCCTCAACCTGCTGGGCTCCGGCGATCCTTCCGCCTCAGCCTTCTGAGTAGCTGGAACTACAGGTGTGCGCTACCACGCCCGGCTAGTTTTTGATTTATTGTAGAGATGAGGTCTCGCCAAGTTACCCAGGCAGGTCTCGAACCCGTGGGCTCAGTGAATCCATTCACCTCAGCCTCCCAAGGCGCGGGATTACAGGCTGAGCCACCGAACCCAGCGGGATGACTTTTTTTTTTAGCAGACAACTACTTTAACAATGAGAATAATTCAAATGTTAGACAGAGGGAACATTTGCCAACCTGACCTCAACATTACCTTAGCTCATCTCCCTATCCTACCATACTTGTGTCTTCCTTAGAAGTTCCAGAAAAATGCTGTCGCATCATACTATATATATTCTTGAGCAACTAAAAGCTCAACTGTACTTTTTCTTTTTTAATAGAGATAGTGTCTCACTATGCTGCTCACGCTGGCTCAAGCTTGTAATCCCAGCACTTTGGGAGGCAGAGGTGAGAGGACTGCCTGAGCTCAGGGGTTCGAGACCAGCATGGGTAACTTGGTGAGACCTCGTCTCTACAATAAATCAAAAAATAAACTGAGCATGGTAGCATACACCTGTAGTTCCAGTTACCTGAAAGGCTGAGGTGGAAGAATCGCCTGAACTCAGCAGGTGGAGACTGCAGTGGCTTTGAGCATGCCACTGCACTCCAGCCTGGGTGAGAGTGAGACTCCAGCTCAAAAAAAAAACAAAAAACCCACAAAACAAACAAACAAACAAACAAACAACAACAAAAGAAGTTCTAGAAAATAACTTCCAAGGAGACGAGGCTGAAGCCCCTACTATCAAAGCCATAGCCACTAATTAGGATCTAAAGTGAAATGAAAACTGACCTGTTCCTGAAAATCTACAGATCCAGACATAAAAAGCTGTATCTACTAAACCAGGCAAGGTGTGCAGAGGGTCAAAGAAAGGGCAGTAACATACATTAGTGAATGTTCATCTCACAGGGATTTTACAAACTTCTTTTAACTAAAGGCAGCTTCCCAAATGCATGCCATCAATATAGACAAAATGCAAATTGAAAATTCTTAAAACACACGCTATCTTGGTTTATAACATTATTGTCTAGCAGCTGTTTAAATTTTATATAAATTGCATCATATTGTATATTTATTCTTGAGCAACTGAAAGCTCAACTGTACTGTTTAAAAAAAAAAAAAAGAGATGGTATCTCATTATGCTGCCCAAGCTGGTTTTGAATTCCTGGGCTCAAGCGATCCTCTCGTCTCAGCCTCCCAATGCAAAGTGCTGAGATTACAGGCATGAGCCACTGCACCCAGTTACAACTTTGCATCTTTAAGATTTATTCATGATTTGGCCTGGTGCAGTGGCTTACACCTGTAATCCTGCACTTTGGGAAGCCAAGGTGAGACGACTGCTTGAGTCCAGGAGTTCAAGATCATGCTAGGCAACATAACTGGATACCATCTCTACAAAAAAATTTTTTTAATTAGCTGGGCATGGTGGTGTATGCCTGTAGTATCAGCTACTTGGCAGGCTGAGGCGGAAGGATTGTCTGAGTCCAGGAAGTTGAGGCTGTCATGAGCCATGGGTACGCCACCACACTCCAGCCTGGGTGACAGAGACTCCAACTCAAAAAAAAAAAAAAAAAAAAAAGATTTATTCATGATGATATACACAGTTCCTCCTCTATTACTATAACAACTGAACAACATTCCACTGTAGGAAAACATACTTTATTCACCCAGTCTCCTGTTGATGAGAATTTAAATCATTTCCTGATGGTCACTAACACAAAAACAATATTAGAACTAAATATCTACTTCAATAATCAACTTTTTTCCAATTGATCCAATAACAAATTATTAAAATAGGCCGGGCTCAGTGGCTCAGCCTGTAATCCCAGCACTTTGGGAGGCCGAGGCAAGTGGATCGCCTGAGC
>NW_007251765.1:804706-806005 GCF_000164805.1 Carlito syrichta
ACTCAAAAAAAAAAAAATAATAATTAAAATATAGGAGATCCTATAGCCTATGAGCTTTGAAAACATAGAGATCTGGGTTCTACTCCTGGGACCAACTCTGTATTCTTGTGGCCAACTGTTTAAAACTCACTACACCTCAGTTTCCTTGTCTGTAAAAAAGAGTTAATAAAAATTACTTTACATTTATAGCTGAAAGGACTAAATAGTGGTTGGGTGTGGTGGCTCACACCTGTAATCTCAGCATTTTGGGAAGCTGAGGTAGGTGGATCGCTTGAGCCCAGGAGTTCCAGACCAGCCTGGACAACATAGCAAGATAGTGTCTCTAAACATAATAATAATAAAATAAGGAAGATATCATAGAGCATTTGCTGTAGCACACAGGACACATCCAACAAATTGTAGCTATTATTAGCATCTCTCTCTTTCTCTTTTTTTTGAACAGGAGTCTCACTCTGCCACCCAGGCTGGAATACAGTGGTACACTCACAACCACCGCAGCCCCGACCTGCTGGGCTCAGGCAATCCTTCTGTCTCAGTCTACTGAGTAGCAGGAACTACCACACCCAGCTAATTTTTTGATTTATTGTAGAGACAAGGTCTCATCAAGTTGCCCAGGCTGGTCTCGAACCCCTGGACTCAGGCAATTCTCTTGCCTCCGCCTTCCAAAGTGCAGGCTGAGATTACAGGCGTGAGCCACCATGCCTGGTTAGCATCTCTTTTCAATCAAAATGATTTAAGATATTTGGGGATTCAAAAAAGCTAGTAATTAAATTATTTTAGCTAAGGTTTTGTTGTGTAATCAGTAAGTTATTTCTGAGAAGACTGAACAACAAAATTTTTCACCAATACAATGAGTACAAGGGAAGGGGTTACGGAGAAAACCTATAATTTGGAATTTTATTTTATTTTATTTTTTTGAGTTGGAGTCTCACTCCGTCGCCCAGATTGGAGTGCAGTGGCACGCTCCCAGCCACCGCAGCCTTGACCTGCTTGGCTCCGACAATCCTTCCGCTTCAGCCTTCCAAGTAGCTGGAACTACAGGAGTGCACCGCCACAGCCCCGGGCTAGTTTTTTGATGTACTGTAGAGACAAGGTCTTACCAAGTTGCCCAGGTGGGTCTCGAACCCACGGGCTCAGGCAATCCACTCACCTCGGCCTCCCAAAGTGCTGGGATTACAGGCTGAACCACTGAGCCCCGCCTAATTTGGGATTTTTTTTTTTTTTTTTTTTTTGAGTTGGAGTCTCTCACTCTGTCGCCCAGACTGGAGTGCAGTGGCTGCTCCCGGCCCCCGCACCCTC
>NW_007251765.1:806052-809830 GCF_000164805.1 Carlito syrichta
ACCTGCTGGGCTCTGGCGATCCTTCCGCCTCAGCCTTCCGAGTAGCCAGAATTACAGGCATGTGCTACCACGCCCAGCTGATTTTTTTTTAATTTATTGTAGAGATGAGGTCTCGCTGCCCAGGCGGGTCTTGAACCCGCGGGCTCAGGCAATCCACTCACCTCAGCCTCCCAAAGGCGCCGGATTACAGGCTGAGCCACCGAGCCCGGCTTAATTTGAGATTTTAAAAGTCAGTTGACACATAGCAGTGTAAGTGCTTCATTAAACTAAAACCTCTTAAAGAGAAATTTACTCTTACTGAATTCTAATCCAGTGCCATCCAATAAAAATATAATGTAAGTTGCATATGTAATTTTAAATTTTCTAGTAACTTCATTAAAAAGGTAAAACAAAGGCGGGGCACGGTGGCTCATGTCTGTAACCTCAGCACTGTGGGAGGCTGAGGCAGGAGGATCCCTTGAGCCCAGGAGTTCCAGACCAGCCTGAGCAACATAGCAAGACCTTGTCTCCACAATAAATAAAAAAATTAGCCCAGGCGATCAGGGCTGCAGTGAGCCATGATCCTGCCACTGCATTCCAGCCTGGATGACAGAGCGAGACCCTGACCCAAAAGAAAAAAGGTAAAAAGAAACAGGCAAAATTAAGTTCAATAACATATGTACTTGTATATGTATTACAAATAATATATGTATGCATATACAAAGTATCATTTCAGTAAGTAAATAATATAAACATGAATAAGATATTTTAGATTCCTCACATTAAATCTCTTCAAAATCTGGCATGTATTTTGTATTTGTAGCACAAATCAATCCCAACCAGCCCCATTTCAAGTGCCCAGTATTCACATGTGACTTACAGCTCTGACAGCAAAGTTTTAACCTTTACCTTTTCAGGAAGATCCCTACAGGAGTTTTAAAAATCTTTTATCAGCTCATACAGTTTTTATGCCTTTTAACAGATCAGAGTAACTACGAGAACAAGAACACTCACAAACGAGTTCTCCCCAATTAAAAGAGCACAACTCCATAATTTTCTCTGAATTAAACACCAGAGCAGAGAAGCGAAGGGTGAGAGAATAATGACTTACAGTTTACAAGACACATTCTTTTGTTTGTTTTGTTTTGTTTTTGAGTTGGAGTCTCACTCTACCACCCAGGCTGGAGTGCAGTGGTGCGCTCACGGCCACCGCAGCCTCAACTTGCTGGGCTCAGGCGATCCCTCCACCTCAGTCTTCCAAGTAGCTGGAACTACAGGCCCGCGCCACCACACCCGGCTAATTTTTTGATTTATTGTAGAGATGAGGTCTCGTCAAGTTGCCTGGGCTGGTCTCGAACCCCTGGACTCAGGCAATCCTCTTGCCTCAGCCTCCCCAAGTGCTGGGATGACAGCCTTGAGCCACCGCGCCCAGCCTACAAGACACATTCTTGAACATCATTTCCTTTCAGCATCCCCAAAACTCAGTCAGGTAGATCATTTGCAAATGGGGCCAGGTTCTGAAGGCCCAGAATCAAATGACTTGCCAAGAGTCAAATGGTAGGTGAGCCCAATTCCATGTCTCCAAACTCTACAGATTGCACAACTGTCCAAGTACAAAAACTAAGCAGCCTCTGTGTCTTCAACAGCAATCTATCCCACTAACTCAAAAGGAAGGGTACTGACAGGCACTAAGTTCTCTCCATTGCACAAGAACCTAAAATGAGAGCGTTAAGAAAAAAAAAATGACACCATCCCAGGTAGAAAGAGTCAGAATTGAATAAGACACCAGGTGTCCCATGCAGAATCAGCTACCTGCTTGTTGGTGGGGAGACCTGTCCACACATTTGATCACAGGAGTCTGTGTGTTGATTGTTATGGTGTGAGAACAGAGGAAAAGGAGCTTGAGTTTTTTCCTCTCAGCCCTAATCAGCTCTAGAATAGTCAGGGTAAATCTTTTCAGAACTCATTTTACTAATTCCTTCCAAAAGTACCTTCCATTTCCATACATATTAAGTTCCCCATTATTTTTATAAAGGTTGCAGATGGGCCAGGTGCGGTGGCTCAAGCCTGTAATCCCAGCACTTTGGGAGGCCGAGGTGAGAGGAGTGTCTGAGACCAGGGGTTCGAGACCAGCCTGGGCAACTTGACAAAACCTCACCTCTACAATAAGTCAAAAAATTAGCCAGGTGTGGTAGCGCGCACCTGTGGTTCCAGCTACTTAGAAGGCTGAGGAGGAAGAATCACCTGAGCCCAGCAGATTGAGGCTGCAGTGGGCATGAGTGTGCCACTGCACTCCACCCTGGGTGACAGGATGAGACTCCAACTCAAAAAAATAAAGGTTGCAGATAACAGGATGAAATAACTTTTTGTCAGACCCAAACACACGCGTGTCGTGAGGAAAGGCTCATACTTGCACGTCTGAGATAAAACTGGTCTCAAGGACTTTCTCAAATAACCGCACAAGAACTTTCTTTTGGAAGGCAGCAATTCAAATAAGCTGCTCTGTAAAATACACCTGCCCACGACGGCATCTCCACCAATGAACCAACAGCCAACTCCGGCTCTGAGCCTCCAAAGCCAATGGACGGTACTTTCAAAGCTCCTGTGAACCTCTCCCTTTGCCAATAAAAGTTTCTCCTTGCCCTCTCCTCTTCAGATGCCATGGCTAGGCTGCCTCTCAGGCTATATACCCATTTAACATTCCCAAATAAATTCAACACATTTGGAGATTTGTTTCTGATTTTTGTTGGGTTAACATTTTAAAGGTCATTAGGGGCCCAGAAACATCAAGCTCATTTTAGCTAAAAGTCTCAATCTCACCTAGTGTTTTCTTTCCTTTCTTTTTCTTTTTCTTTTTTTTAGTTGGAATCTCACTCTGTCACCCAGGCTGGAGGGCCATCACACTCCACTAATTTTTTGATTTATTGTAGAGATGAGGCCTTGTCAAATTGCCCAGGCTGGTCTCGAACCCGTGGGCTCAGGCAGTCCTCTCACCTTGGCTTCCCAAAGTGATGGGATTATAGGCGTGAGCCACCACTGTGCCTAGTCACCTAATGTTTTCAAATGGACAAATTTGTTTCCCCCTCACTTCCCCCCAGCTTTCCTTTAAAATAGATGTATGTGACCGAACTGGTAGCCAACAAGAGCTTAGCCTAGAATGTGGTGGTCTCATCCTCGAGGAAGCTGAGATTTGTCCTCAAGGTTTCCAGAAGCCTTCCTCATTCATTTAAGAAATATTTGCTGCCCCCTGCCAATGACCAGACCCTAAATGCAGTTGAGACACCACCTACAGAATGAAGGCCCTGGAAGTTGCACCCTCACCATCGCGGGGATAAACCTGTAAACAACAAATTCAGACGCAAAGTGGTAAGAGCCACCCGGAGATAGGACAAAGCGCCAAGTAAACACCGGAGGGGGGGGGTAATTCGGCTGGTGTGCTGGAGGCTTGGGCGCTTTGGAGGGTGGAGACGATCCGAAGATGCCTTCCTTGAGCTCAAGGTAAAGCCGGAACCCAGAATGTCCCCAGAGGCTGGGGGCCCGAACACTCTGCCCCGACCTCCCCGTCTGCGAAGAGAGGCTGGCAGAGCCCAGGGCTGGCCGCCGGCCGGGGAACCCCGGCTACGAGAAGACCAGGCGCCGCCAGCCAGCCGGGCCAAGTCGCCCCCTCCGCCCGGGGCTGGGCACCCCTTCCTGCTCGGGCTCGCGAGGGGGCACCACCTGTTCCCTCCTCCCACGGTCCCGGGTGGGGGGAAAGCTCCGCCCAGCGCTGGGGACGACGCGCGGGCACCGAGGGCTGCAA